>NC_057810.1:670936475-670943702 GCF_018294505.1 Triticum aestivum | reverse complement strand
CAGGATTAGATTTGCTGCCCTCACATAGTAAAAGGTCTCCAGGATTAGATTTGCTGCCCTCACATAGTAAAAGGTCTCCAGGATTAGATTTGCTGCCCTCACATAGTACAAGGTCTCCAGGATTAGGTTTGCTGCCCTCACATAGCATGAACAAACTCGGCATCACCACTTTATGCATCCTTGTAGGTACATTGTGCTGATGCGTCCATTGTCGCATGTCCTTATACCAACCTTTTGCTGTTGTTAATGTAAGGGCGCATGTAAAATTAAGCGATCACACTGTTACCTTAGGGACATGTCTAACCAGTGTTATTGTTAATCTAATGCCTCCAGTGATAAGATGCAATTAAACCGTGTTACAAATGGCACTCCTGCTGTTTTCCCCAGTATGATAAGTAAGTTGCTCCTTTACGCTGCTGAGTGTCCTGGTGTCCCCACGGTCCCATGCCCTTAAACGAACTCTTTAGCTGTTGTTGATTTACTGTGTCTGGTAAACAAGCAATGCCACCATTAAAGTAATCCCATATTTGAGGAATCTCATTGTTGATCATAATGCTTTTGGTAACATGAAGCATTGCTGATGTTTAAAATTTCTACTATCCTTGTGTGGTTGCCATGAACATAATTAAGATGCTTCTTTTCATTTTGTATATGTTTTGTATATTCTTATTGACTAGCAACTGTTTACTTTCTATCTTTTTGTGCAGATAGGGATATCCATTTCACCTTGTTGCTATTGTGACCTTTTGGTGAACTGCACAAAGCACTTTTTTTGGAATGAGTGTCTTGTGCAGTTCAACTAAAATGTCATGTGGGCAACATCTCTCAATTTTGGTGGAACTGCACAAATGGTGATTGGAGTTTCCAAAATCTCCGTCAAGTTCTGCCGGTAATCTCGTGCAACATTTTATTAGCCTTTGCAAGATGGAGTCGTCACTGCCACCACAATGGCACTTTATTTTAGTGGAACTGCACAAAAGGATAAGAAAATTATAGTTGCACCTTACATGAGCTGGACAGCCAACCTTAATGTTCCTCAATTTTAGTGCAACTACTAAAGAAGAACCTGCCAGCTCACAAGATCAAGTACTTCTTGCTAGCTGAATGATGCAATCTTTGCTTCATTTCAGGTGAACTGCAGAAAAAGGCGCATGAATTGAATCATGGAACTCCACGCAGACCTCATCCAAGTAGAGCTGGAGGTTGAGTTCAAGGAGGCCGCTATTAAAGCGAAATCATGCCCTCCTTGTTTGTGATGTGCAAACATGTTGTGCAAACAGGAATACTCAACTACAGATGTTGTGACGGTCAAGAGAATTCACCAAGTTCTTCGATTGTATGACATGGCTAGCCAAGATGGATTTAATCCCGATATTCACTTTATCAAAAGGCTCTAATGGGTTGGTTCTGAATCTTGCAAGCTGGGAATCAGTGAGATGTGTAGGCATCTTTGTTGTACTTATTATTTGAATCTTATTTGTTAGTTCTAAATCTTGCAAGCTGGGAATCAATGAGATGTGTAGGCATCTTTGTTGTACTTATTATTTGGATCTTATTTGTTGGTTCTGAATCTTGCAAGCTGGGAATCAATGAGATGTGTAGGCATCTTTGTTGTACCTATTATTTGGATCTTATTTGTTGGTTCTGAATCTTGCAAGCTGGGAAACACAGCATGATGATGCAGAGGACAACAAGCATAACAAATAGTTCAAACTGGGTAGTATTATCTTTGTGAAAGCGCAACAAATGTGCTGATCATGTGCGTCCTGAGAATAATAATTCTAATTGTTGTGCATGTTGATCCTGTGGCATTGATAGAACGAGCGAATGCATTGCTTGTTTTAAGTATAAATTTCTATTAAAGCTAATTAAATTTAAGTAAAGTGACCATTAACTCCTGTTATTATAGTACCAATACAGACCCGCTCGTGAACCGATGTGTGGCCGGACTAGGTTTCTTAATGGAGGCATTTCAATGCGCCGAGGGTGCATCTTCTGTCGGGCGTGCAGCGGACGAGGGAGGGGTAGTAACTATTGTCACCTGTACACACTCAGCTTACTGTTGAATCCAGTTCCCCTAGAGCTGAAAAACGAACTGTTGCCGCCGCCACACACTCATTCACTCGAAGAGACTCCAATGGCGATCCGAGGGGTGAGCCTGCTCGACATGGACTTCAGCAAGGAGTTCCTCTTTGAGTTCGCCGTTCAGTCCTATGGCTGCACCAAGTTGAATGTGATGTACACCAACTATACGGACTCGGTGAAGCTCTGCCTTGCCTCAGTCCTACGGATGCACCAGGTTCTAGAGCATTCACCTGTTTCATCGGCAGCGCCGACTGCACCTTCGCTATGGTGGAGAGAAGGAAGAACGCGATGATTCGGCCATCTAGTGCAACAAGCTTGTCGACATCCAGAAGCAATAAAGATCATCAGCAACGGGCAGGAGAAGGACTCCGTGGTTGACCTCGCTGAGACCATCATCGACCCCTGATATGCCAACATGAAAGAAGACGACCTAAACACGTGGGAGGTACCTCTGAATCTAGCTTACATAACCTACGCGGCCAAGGATGCATACGCATGCTACGACATGTACAGGCAGATCTTGGACATGAGGGTGTGTCTGCTTCCCATAACCGACGAGTACACGGACAGCCGCAGCGTCATGATCAAGCATGCCAGGAAGGTCTAGATGTTGTACTTTATCTGTTTATAAGCACCTTTATCATCTGAGTGTTTCATGCATTAGCCTATGTGTTGTAATTATCTGTTAAACTAGTTCACTTGTTCGTAAAAAAACTAGTTCACTCGGCTGCCATGCTTTGAATCTCCTTCCTCCCAACATATTCCCCTCCTCAGGTGGACCCAGCAGGTCTCTGAATTTTCTCCCACTTTCTTTTTCGATGTAAACTGAGTTTTCTCCCAGTACTTTCCCCTAGAACCAACTCAACTGTCCCACGTCTAGCCTAAAAAATAATAATACCCCACGTACTATTAACTCATCAAATTAAAATGATATTTTATTTTGTAAGTTGAAAGTTCTTACAAAATAATAATAATAATTGTTTATATATAACTTGGCAAGTTAACTCCTAGTGATTGCGTACATAAGCTTGCAAAGATTTTACTGACGTGCAATCATGTGTTTATGTTTTTATAACATTTCTCCGTCTAGCCCAACATGATATTTTCACCCAGCCCAGCAAGTCCGCGGATTTCAAGAAAAATGCAAATGGGATTTAAACGGGCTGCATAGATGCTACATCATTGTTTCACCCAGCCCACCAAATGGACTAAAAAACAAATGGACTGGCTGACATATGGGCTAGTAGGTCGAAGCCTAAGAAGTCGTTGGATTTACATCCAACGGCCGGCATTCTTCTTCAATCTCTCATCTTCTTCCCCAGCGCTGCCGGAACCGCCTGCTCCAGCCTTCGGCGTCCAGCGGCGTTGTTTTGCGCTCCTCAGCGAAACGCTACCCCACCGACGGCTAGGCCATCCCTCCACTCTGCACCTCCTGTTATTCTCTGCCGAGTGTAGGCCCACCCCGCACCCGAACCAGTCAAGTTTCCCACTCCTCTCTGTCTGCGACTCCACTGCCACGTCTTCCCCATCTCCGGGTCATTCTAGTCTGGGGCCTCGCTGTCGTCCACCGCCTCGGTGCGCTCGGCACGGCGTGGTCAACATACGAGAGTCATTGGAAGAGGATTGTACATGGAGAGCCTGACGGCTGGGACCCACGACGTCCATGGTCACACGCAAGGAAAGTTCCTCCTTATTACGCACTGCACGTGCACTGTACGTGGGAAGGGCTTTTGTATTTCACGAAAAAAACATTTCCCCCAGTAACAGGTCGGACCCACCAGCTATATCTTCGCACGCAAGGAAGTGCCTCCTTATTGCGCACCAAAAAAATGAATACCCCCTGCTAGCTGGGACCCACCATAGTGGGTGGCTGACTTGTGGGCCTACTAAGTTAACGAGGACGGAGGGCTTTGTCAACTTAGTCAATATGAACGATTCTAGCTCCAGTGACCGTACGATGTCCATCCAACGGCCATAGTGCTTCTTCAACCTCTGGTCTTCTTGCTCCAGCCGCCCAAAGTAGCGCCGGTCGTGCCGCGTGCTCCTGCCTCTCATGGCCTGCTGTGATGCCGCGGAGGCCTCACCGCCCCCTACTACTCCCACCGCTGGCCCAGGGTATCCCTCTACTCACCCACACCCCCTGTTATTCTGCAGCGACGGCAGCCTCATGCCGCAGCTGAACCAGTGAACCCTCGTACTCCTCTCCACATGGGCATCCACTGCCGCGTCTTCCCCGGCTCCGCGTTGTCCCCTTCCTAGGCCTCGCCGTCGTCCACCACCTTGGTGCTCTCGGCGCGGCATGGTCAATATGGTCAATGACCGACTTCCATCGAAAGAGTAATGTACGTGGAGAGGCTGACAGCTGGGTCCACAGCCACAGCCCCGTTTTTTTGTGATTTGCCAAGTAAGTCGCTTTTCCAGGCCTGTTGGGCTGCAAATCTTTCAAGACGAGGAGAGCTTCATTCGGCTGGCCGAGAAGATGGCCTATCAATAATGAGAAATGGGTTGTACATTTTTAAAACACATCAAACGGGCAATTAGCTTCCAATATCTTTTTTCATTTTGAGATTTTAAATTACAATAATTTTTATGCGCGGAGAATTTGTTGGATTTTATATTGATATACATTTATTCTTAAAATCAGTTTGAATGTGAGTCGAAATTTTTAGGATTAAAAATAGTTCGGACCGCACCGAAATATGCAAAATTTCGTATAATTTTTTATCCGTGGCCACAATATGGGTTGTAATGCTAACAAAAAGAATATGGGCTCCAAAAAAAAACCTTAAGAATTAGCAAATGGGCTGTAAATTATTAGAAATAATGGCAGATGGGTTGTATGCTGTTTTCCACAGATTTGAGGCTTTCCTAAGAAAAAAGGTTGACGGACAAGCAGTGACTGTTGGATGTCCATCGAACGGCCGTCGTGCTTCTTCAATCTCTGCTCTTCCTGCTCCAGCCGCTCAAACAAGCGCCAACGGGACTGCCTGCTCCCTCCTCCCCGCGGCCGGTTATACTGCCGCGCAGGCCTCACCGCCCCACCGTACTCCCATCGCTGGCCTAGCCATCCCTCTACTCACCCACACCTACTATTATTCTTCGGCGACGACAGACGAACCAGTAAACCCTCGTACAGTCATACTCCCCTCCACGTGGGAAACAACTGCCGAGTCTTCCCTGCCTCCGTGTTGTTCCCTTCCTAGGCCCCGCCGTCTTCCATCGCCATGGTGCTCTCGGCGCGGCCTGGTCAACATGGTCAACGACCGACATGCATCTGAAGTGGACTGTATGTGGAGAGGTCGACAGCTGGGTCCACGGCTGCACGCAAGGAAATGCCTCCTTATTACGCGCAAAATAATGATTCCTCCATCTGACATCAGGGACCCACCGAAAGGGCCTTTGTATTTCGCGAAAAAAACATTACCGTCGCTGATAGCTCGGACCCACCAGCTATATCTTCGCACGCAAGGAAGTGCCTCCTTATTACGCACAAAAAAAGAATACTCCCCTGTTAGCTGGGACCCAGTATAGTGGCGGGCTGACTTGTGGGCCTACTAAGTTGACGGGGACGGAGGGCTTTGTCAACTTAGTCAATATGCATGATTCTAGCTCTAGTGACCGTACGATGTCCATCCAACGACCGTAGTGCTTCTTCAACCTCTGGTCTTCTTGCTCCTGCCGCCCAAACCTGCGTCGGTCGTGCCTCGTGCTCCTGCCTCCCGTGGCCGGCTGCGATGCGGCAGAGGCCTCACCGCCCCCTACTACTCCCACCGCTGGCCAGGCCATCCCTCTACTCATCCACACCCCCTGTTATTCTGCGGCGACGGCAGCCTCACACCGCGTCTTCCCCGGCTCCGCGTCGTCCCCTTCCTAGGCCTCGCCGTCGTTCACCGCCCTGGTCAATGTGGTCAAGGAACGGCTTCCATCGGACGTGGACTGTACGTGGAGAGGCTGACAGCTGGGTCCACAGCGGCCGCAAGGAAGTGCCTCCTTATTACGCGCAAAATAATTATTTCTCCACCTGACAGCGGGGACCCACCGGACGGGCCACCATATTTCACGAAAAAAATGTTTCCCCCCTGACTGCTGGGACCCACCAACTACACCTTCGCACGCAAGGAAGTGCGTCCGGGCAAAAAAAACAATTCGCCCCACTGACTGCTGGGACCCACCAGCTACATCTTCGCAGGCAAGGAAGTGCCTGACAGTCGGGACCCACCTGGTCGAAGCATACGTAGCATTGTCATTCTGGTCGCGAACGTGTACGTACATATATACTGGTGGATGTAGAGGCGTGCACCTGTCGTAGTAGAGGCGCGCACGTAGCATGTACACATATGTATAGCGGCCAGGGTGCAAGAAAGAAAACACGGCCATGTACGTACATACGGGCAGGGTCTCGAACTCCTACTCGCGCATACGTACATGGCTGGGTCGGAACGGAGAAACAGCGTCGTCCTCGTGTTCATGGGGAGCCAACCGGCTGGGTCGGAACGGAATGCGTGGTCGTGTTCATCGGGAGGGCTTGGACGGAACAGGCGATGGAAACGAGGCCTGGCGTACCGCAGAACGGAGGAAACGGACCTCCTACATTCTGAACGGGGTCCTGTTGATCGGGAGGGGTGTGGCGTACCGCAAAACGGAGGAAACAGACCTCCTACAGTCGAAACGGTGGTCCTGTTGATCAGGGGGAGTGTGGCGTACCGAAAAACGGATGAAACAGACTTGTGTTGGAGCACTACGATCGAAATGGGGGTCCTGTTGATCGGGAGGGGTGTGGCGTACCACAAAACAGATGAAACAGACTTGTGTTGGAGCGCTATGGTCGAAACAGGGGTCCTGTTCATCAGAAGGGGTGTGGCGTACCGCAAAACGGGACTCCATGGGATACTGTTCATCTCCACCGTCGACCTCCTCCAGCCTCCACGGGCTACTGTTCATCCACCGTCGACCTCCTCCTGCCTCCACCTGCGACTGTTCATCCACGGGCTCCTGTTCATCCAGCCTCCACCGTGCGCTACTCCACCGGCTACTGTTCAACCACCCCTCTCCACGGGCTCCTGTTCAACCACCCCTTCACGGGCTACTGTTCATCCACCCCTCCACCGTCGACTGTTCATCCAGCCCTCCACGGGGTCGTCA
>NC_057810.1:670905355-670936206 GCF_018294505.1 Triticum aestivum | reverse complement strand
TGCTCACTGTTCATACAGAGAGGCAACATCCATCGGCTTCAGTTAGTAGTAGTAGCGAAGGAATCGCTCGATCGGGTTCAGTTAACAGCCATCGATCGATCGCTCGGGTTCAGTAACGCGTAGCCTGCAGTGCAATCGCTGGGGTTCAGTTAGAGCCCAACGCCTCGCTCGGGTTCAGTTAGAGCCAACGCCTCGCACATGCGCGTACGTGTACGAGAGAAACGCGCATCGCTCGGCCCCGACCTCCCACCGTAACCGGGAACTCCCCGAAATTTTCCTCCCCCTCGCTTCTACCACGGTTTTTTCCGTCATGGACGGCCCAAAGAATGTCATGCAGCTGCGTCTCCAGCCCGCCTAGGATGAAAATCCCATTTTCTATCATGATTTTTTGTCATAGAAGTAGGATCCCACCACATCTATGATGATACAAGATTTTTTCACAATTATCATCATAGAAGTGTCATATGTATGACAGAAAAAAATTTCGTTCGTGTCACGGATGTGTCTTTTTTTTGTAGTGCCACCAGCGGCCTAGTGCGGCCCATCTTCATTAGCCAAACGCTCAAGACCCTAGCGAGGAGCCAAGCCCCGCGGGGCGGATGACACGAGGCCTCCTCAGGGACGGCCTCATCAGGTAGGCTCACGAGGAGGTGGAGAGATCAAGGCAAAGGGTACCTCACCAGGTTCGTGTGACGCAAGCCATGACGACCAAGTCCAGGCGGGCGCCAGGCTGGCGCCAGCGCACGCGGTGTCCTCGTTTCCCCTTTGGTGCTAAGGGGGCAAGCGCAGGCATGGAGTACCGAGGCACCAGGCAAAGGTTTCCATATCGGTGCAACAAGACCAGGACCAGCAGGACGGCAAGACGGAGGTCATCGTGGAGCCCAAGACAGCGTCATCACCAGAGCCTTTGACAGGCGAAGACCACCTTTAGTCTGGATAGCTTGTACTAGTTGTCCCCTTTCAAAATGGCCGTTGTTGGATCCCTTCCCGCTCAATATTTGGGAAGAGGACCAAGGCCTCTATAAATAGGGCTAGCCACCACCAAGGGAGCCATAGAAATCTCACCTTGAGCAGAACCACCCACCAAGCACAAGAACACCTCGCCTCAGGAGGCTGTTCTTCCCCTTGTACTGTTCATCATCAGCCCAAGAGGCAATCCACCAACACCACACTAGAGTAGGGTATTACACCACAACGGTGGCCCGAACTAGTATAAATCCTCGTGTCTATTGTGCTGTGAGATCGATTAGATAAGCTTAGGGATCGCGGCGGGGCCGAGAGCGAGATTCAGTAGGGGAAATCTTCGTGCGCACCCCAGAGTTCGAACCTTAAGGGTTTTGCCAGAACCCAATATCCTACATTTGGCGCGCCAGGTAGGGGTGTGCCGGAGTTCTTCCTTCCGTCGAACCGCTCCCCGCCAACGCCGAGCTTCGCCCTCATGGCGAGCATCTCGCTTCCGGCTTCGACAACCGGCACCAGCGCTGGGGCCAGGGGCTCCGAGCTTTGGCCCCCGCCTTACGACTCGTGCGGTGGCCAACCAAGTTCAAGCCGGAGATGCCGCCGCGCTACGATGGTGTGACAGTCCCGGTGGTTTTCCTGCTAGCATACGAGGAGGCCGTCCTCAAGGCAGGGGGCAATGACAAGGTCATGGCCAATTGGCTTCCCATGGCCCTCATTGGTGTCCCGCGTGCATGGTTACTCAACCTGTCGGCTTCCTCTGTGGCCTCCTGGGAGGAGCTGCGAGACCTCTTCCTCGCCCACTATGTGGCGCTGGCGCCCCCAGTCGTCACAGCTCTCTTGGGCGGTTCACATGCGTCACCCTCGGATAGTCATGTCAAGCCGTTCTTTCGCCAGATCGGCGCCGCCGGCGCATAGCAAGGGGCTCTGTCACATCCCTAATTCTGGTCTGACCTATGCTAGCATCTGTTGTTGCATCATGTTTAAATTTTAAAGAAACTTGAAATGGGGATTGATCAAACCCTAGCATCACAAAGAATTCAACTAGGTTCAAATAAAAATATTTTCAATGAACCCAGAATGCCCTTCACAAAAGTTCATCATTTTTGAATTGGTCTAGAACCTCTCCCAAAAATGGTGCACATTTTCCTAGGCCATTCTGGAATTTTGAATTAAATCATTACTTATTTGCATTTAGGCATTTAAATGCTAGTAAATATTTTAAATGTCCAAATAATCCTAAACTGAAATGTTCCATGTTGGATATATTCTATACAGTGGGCATGTGCAGTTTGGTGATTTTTGAAAGGGTCTAGGTAGAAAAGCCCTAAATTTTACAGAAAAATAGAAAACAGTAATTAAAATAGAAAACAGAGAGAGAGAGGAAACTACCTGGCCACTTACCTGGCGCAGCCCACCTGGCAGCCCACTGGCCGGCGCAGCACTGTGCTGGCCCGTGCCAGCCACCTGCTTCCTCTCGCCAGGCAGGGAGAGAGGAGCGCGCCCGCGCACGCCGAGCTCGCCATGCAGCTCCCTAGCTGCCTGCCCCGCTTGGACAGCGTGGCGACGCCTCGAAGCCACTCCTCGGTGCCGCCCCGACCCTGCACTTCTCCCCTCTCTCCCTGGAGCTCTCCCCCTCCTCTGGTTCTTCCTCCCTCGCCTTTTCCCCACCTCACCGAACCGACGCCGCTGCCGATGAGCACCACCGCGGCTACAGCCACTCCCTCGCTCCCTCTCCGCGTCCCCGAGCTCCGCATCGTCGCCCTCTTCGTCCATGCTGAGCCAAGAAACTGGGGAAGCACCGAGTCACCATCCTGGATGTCTTCTTCAACCTCGGTGCCGGCGATCCCTGTCATTGTTTGCTACAGCCAGGCCGTCCCCGCGCCTCCCGTGCTGATCTTCAGGACCGCTGTGAGCTCCTGCTGCTTATCCCTTGCTCGCCCCCTCCATTCCCGTCCTGCTAGCCCAGTTGCTACAGCCCAGATTCACTCGCTGATGACCGACACATTCGTTGCTGGGTCATGTATGCCTGTCCCTGTAAGTTAGTGCCACTTTGGGTTCACGACTAGCCATGTCAGCCCGGGTTCTTTGTCATATGGATGCCAGCGACACTATCATATACATGAGCCAAAAGGCGCAAACGGTCCCGGGCCTAGTAAGGCGACACCCGTGGGAATACCGTGCGTGAGGCCGCAAAGTGATATGAGGTGTTACATGCTAGATCGGTGTGGCATTGGATCGGGGTCCTGACAGCTTTGGTATCAGAGCCTGGCTGCCTATAGGATTACCAAGCCAAACTGGTCGAAGTTGAGTCTAGAAGTTCTTTAGTTATATAAGGGAATTAATTGTGGGATGGAACGTAAGGCTCTTTTTACTCCTTTACCTTATGCCTTCTGATCTGAGTCATCTTATCTTTCCTACGGGTTTAAGGAACTAGGCTTTCTCTTCTTTCTATCAGGATCGCGTGTTACTAATCCATAGACTTATAGAATTGTTGGATTTAAGCCCCAGTTTAGTTTCTAATACCTCTGTGTGTTCATAGTTGCTCTCGGAACCTTGTTATTGTGCTTCTGAGTGGTTATGCCACCATTTTTGTAGCATGTCTCAAATCTTTTTGAGCATTTACAACCGTTATGTTGTCCGAGTCATCCCAGGTTTCTAAATAGTGTGAAGCATTTGCAAAATCCCTTCCTCCCGTTTTGATGTTCCTTTGGGCCAGATTAACCACACTAATCGGTGAGTTGAGGTACTCTGTTGCCTTGACATATATGTTGGAGTTTTTATTATGACCCTAGGTGTCTTAGAGTGCCACCTAGTAATTGAACCATGTTTTGCGTTCCCAGTGTGATGATTCTGGCCATTATTCTCGAAAGCATCATGTGATGCCATTTAGTTAGTAGGCATTCTACTTCTAGGTTCTGAACCCGAGATTCACCCCACTTACCTCATGTTGATAGTGTTTGCTAGTTCCTTTGGGAAATTAGTAACCTTTGCATTAGTTCTCGAGGTTCGTGGTATATCCTTCTTCCAAGTACCATGAACTACTTATGGCAGAAGTTCTTTGAACCAAAAGATCACAACCAGAGTGATCTCAATGAGTTCTCCATTCTTTAGTGTGACTCTGCCAGTTCTAGCTCTCTGCATGGGTTATCCGAAAGAAATAAGTTGAGTTTGCTCGACATACTAATCCATGTATCCACAACTCAAAAAATCATATGTTCCTTTGAGTTGTCCCTCTTTAGTTGTTTTCCAGCCCTCGTCTATCAGTTGCTAGTCAGGAGTAGTCATACACTCGTGTTCATTGATGCCTATTATTCTGTGGTCCGTTAAGCCATTCTAACCGGAATGACTAGGAGAAAAAAACTCTAGAACCTCATCCATATCTAGGATTGGGTCAAAGCAGTTGTATTCCGCAGATCAAATGCGAATCCAGCTTCTGCTCTGCTCTACCTTGGAGTGTTACCATCTTTATGCCAAGAAAGTCATAGGAATTGCACACCATCTTTTGAATTCTTGGTGCAGTGATACTTCTCGCCATCATTATTCATTCCTCGGTCCCCGTGTTGTTGAACCGGAATGCCGACAAGTGAACTATGATGTGTGAAATCAATACTCCTAGAAACTCCGTTGCTTGGTAGCTAAATGGACAATAACCTCATTCTAGCGTGTTGATTATTGAATCATCGCCCTAAGGTTGATTGTGCTACCTAGTCCCTATTTTCGGTGCACTCTTCGGTCGGTGAGTTAGGATATTTTCTCAATCCCTCGCTCATTTGATCATATCGTCTTGTCCTGAAAAGCAAGATTGTTCTCGAGCTTAGTAACATATCGGTGGTTCCTGATTTTCCGAATATCTTCTCGGAAGTGTTACCAGGTTATCCCCTGACTGTTATGTTGAGCTTGTGATCAAGTTGGTTTTCTTATAAACCACCCCTTCTCCAAGAATCTGTGTTGGGTACCTTTGAGCTAGTTGGTTAAGCTGAACAACAACTTGGAGAGTTGGAAGATAAAAGCTTGTCCGACTCAGTTCATTCCAAAGGGATATCCTTGTGAGTGTGTGCTGGAGAAAGATGATATCTTCATTGATTGATCCTCATGGTCAATTGTTGGATCTATTATCTTGTCAAAAGTTTGATTTGAGTGTGGGCTATCATTGAATCAAAATCAGCACCAACGATGTTCGTAATGTTGTCTTACTTGTGGTTGATCCCTCGAGCATGCACCATTACATCTTTTGGTCCGACCAACGCTATCACCTTGTTCACATAATGGTGGAATTCCAGTGATATGGAAATTCTGATGAGTTGTTGTTGAGCCCAACAGTAGCATTTTGTCTCCGCCATGATTCATGTTGAACATCCAGCTGGTGTTGGAAACTTGTGTAAGCATTTTCTTCATGACCCGTTCGTGAAGCATATGTCCGTATGAAATAAATGACTTCCTCTAGCTCATTTGCATTTGAAGCAAGTTGCCGTCGTGAATTCGAGAAAGCTTGTTTTTGACTCCTCTGGAATCATCCCAAGTCAGTCATGCAGGTGCGAAGTATACTATGGTTTGAGAGATTAGCTACCTCCATGCTATATGTGTTCCTAGCACACCAAGCCACTGATTGACTTATTCCAGGAAAAGAAGTCTAGCGCGTGTAAAGACTTCGAAATCCTTGATGATGGATCCTAACCTAAATTCGATAGTGTTTTATTATAAGACTACTATGTGGTCATTCTTGTCTTGCACACCATGCTCACATGTATGTAGCAGAACCAGCTCGTGTTTTGGAGCTAGCTATCATAGTTCATTTCCAGAGAATCTCGCAACATCATCTCATCGGTTTGTATTGCAAACTTTCCTTCCAGACATGCTGAGTCTGGAATGTCCTGACCACAACCAGATCTGAATCTCAGGCAGATATGATGGTTGGAACGTTTCCCAAGAACTATAATAATGGTCTCTCTGTAACCCGGTAAAGTGGATGTCGTGGCCAAAACACCCAGCCGGAAGACCTACTATTGTAGTATCTTGATTGAGAAAGTTGGCCACCTCCCCATAAGGACTTCATAGGATTTACTCCCTAGTTGTGCCTTATGATTTTTGTGTTCCTGAAGTCCGACCTTTTACTTGATGTTCTAGATATCAAACCGTCTCTATGAATGGGTTACGCTAGCACATCAAGGAGAACATTAGAAGAGGAGTGCTAAATGTCTCTCGGTCGATCATCCAGATTTTGATCCCTTGGCCTCGCTAAGGTGAAATCTGAGAAAGTGTTATCTTCCTTTGCATCTGCATCCTCCACCATTATTCATCATGGTAGTATGTTGTGTTGCCAGGATCCTTGTCACGGATATTGGTAAAACCTTGATGAATATGGAAATGCCCAAGTTCTTGATGTTGGGGAACGTTGCAGAAAATAAAAAAATTCCTACGGTTTCACCAAGATCAATCTATGAGTTCATCTAGCAACGAGAGAGAGGAGTGCATCTACATACCCTTGTAGATTGAGCAGAAGCGTTCAAGAGAACGGGGTTGAGGGAGTCGTACTCGTCGTGATCCAAATCACCGGAGATCCTAGCGTCGAACGGACGGCACCTCCGCGTTCAACACATGTACGGTCAGCGTGACGTCTCCTCCTTGTTGATCCAGCAAGGGGGAAGGAGAGGTTGATGAAGATCCAGCAGCACGACGGCGTGGTGGTGGATGCAGCAGGGATCCCGACAGGGCTTCGCCAAGCGTCTGCGGGAGGGAGAGGTGTAGCAAGGGGGAAGGGAGGCGCCAAGTGCAAGGGTGCGGCTGCCTTCCCTCCCCCTCTATATATAGGGTCCCCAGGGGGGCGCCGGCCCTAGGAGATGGGATCTCCTAGGGGGATCAGCGGCCAAGGGGGGTGCCTTGCCCCCCAAGGAAATTGGAGGCGCCCCTCCCCTAGGGTTCCCAACCCTAGGCGCAGGGGAGGGCCAAGGAGGGGGCGCACCAGCCCACCAGGGGCTGGTTCCCCTCCCACTTCAGCCCATGGGGCCCTCCGGGATAGGTGGCCCCACCCGGTGGACCCCCGGGACCCTTCCGGTGGTCCCGGTACAATGCCGGTGACCCCTGAAACTTTCCCGATAGCCGAAACTCGACTTCCCATATATAATTCTTTACCTCTGGACCATTCCGGAACTCCTCGTGACGTCCGGGATCTCATCCGGGACTCCGAACAACTTTCGGTTTGCTGCATACTAATATCTCTACAACCCTAGCGTCACCGAACCTTAAGTGTGTAGACCCTACGGGTTCGGGAGACACGTAGACATGACCGAGACGGCTCTCCGGTCAATAACCAACAGCGGGATCTGGATACCCATGTTGGCTCCCACATGCTCCTCGATGATCTCATCGGATGAACCACGATGTCGAGGATTCAAGCAACCCCGTATACAATTCCCTTTGTCAATCGGTATGTTACTTACCCGAGATTCGATCGTCGGTATCCCAGTACCTCGTTCAATCTCGTTATCGGCAAGTCACTTTACTCGTACCGTAATGCATGATCCCGTGACCAGACACTTGGTTACTTTGAGCTCATTATGATGATGCATTACCGAGTGGGCCCAGAGATACCTCTCTGTCATACGGAGTGACAAATCCCAGTCTCGATCCTTGTCAACCCAACAAACACTATCGGAGATACCCGTAGTATACCTTTATAGTCACCCAGTTACATTGTGACGTTTGGTACACCCAAAGCACTCCTACGGTATCCGAGAGTTACATGATCTCATGGTCTAAGGAAAAGATACTTGACATTGGAAAAGCTCTAGCCAACGAACTACACGATCTTGTGCTATGCTTAGGATTGGGTCATCATTCTCCTAATGATGTGATCCTGTTATCAATGACATCCAATGTCCATAGTCAGGAAACCATGACTATCTGTTGATCAACGGGCTAGTCAACTAGAGGCTCGCTAGGGACATATTGTGGTCTATGTATTCTCAGATGTATTACGATTTCCGGATAATACAATTATAGCATGAATAAAAGACAATTATCATGAACAAGAAAATATAATAATAATCCTTTTATTATTGCCTCTAGGGCATATTTCCAACAGTCTCCCACTTGCACTAGAGTCAATAATCTAGTTACATTGTGATGAATCGAACACCCATAGAGTTCTGGTGTTGATCATGTTTTGCTTGCGGAAGAGGTTTAGTCAACGGATCCGCGACATTCAGATCCGTATGTACTTTACAAATATCTATGTCTCCACCTTGAACATTTTCACGGATTGAGTTGAAACGACGCTGTATGTGCCTGGTCTTCTTGTGAAACCTGGGCTCCTTCGCAAGGGCAATAGCTCCAGTGTTGTCACAGACGAGAGTGATCGGCCCCGACGCATTGGGTATGACTCCTAGGTCGGTGATGAACTCCTTCATCCATATTGCTTCATGTTCTACCTCCGAGGCTGCCATGTACTCCGCTTCACATGTAGATCCCGCCACGACGCTTTGCTTGCAACTGCACCAGCTTACTACTCCACGATTCAACATATACACGTATCCGGTTTGTGACTTAGAGTCATCCAGATCTGTGTCGAAGCTAGCATCAACGTAACCCTTTACGACGAGCTCTTCGTCACCTCCATAGACGAGAAACATGTCCTTTGTCCTTTTCAGGTACTTTAGGATATTCTTGACCGCTGTCCAGTGTTCCTTGCCGGGATTACTTTGGTACCTTCCTACCAAACTTACAGCAAGGTTTACATCAGGTCTGGTACATAGCATGGCATACATAATAGATCCTATGGCTGAGGCATAGGGGATGACACTCATCTCTTCTTTATCTTCTGTCGTGGCCGGGCATTGAGCCGAGCTCAATCTCACACCTTGCAATACAGGCAAGAACCCTTTCTTGGACTGATCCATATTGAACTTCTTCAATATCTTATCAAGGTATGTGCTTTGTGAAAGACCTATGAGGCGTCTCGATCTATCCCTATAGATCTTGATGCCTAATATGTAAGCAGCTTCTCCAAGGTCCTTCATTGAAAAACACTTATTCAAGTAGGCCTTAATGCTGTCCAAAAGTTCTATATCATTTCCCATCAAAAGTATGTCATCTACATATAATATGAGAAATGCTACAGAGCTCCCACTCACTTTCTTGTAAACGCAGGCTTCTCCATAAGTCTGCATAAACCCAAACGCTTTGATCATCTCATCAAAGCGAATGTTCCAACTCCGAGATGCTTGCACCAACCCATAAATGGATCGCTGGAGCTTGCATACCTTGTTAGCATTCTTAGGGTCGACAAAACCTTCCGACTACATCATATACAGTTCTTCCTTAAGATAGCCTTTAAGGAATGCCGTTTTGATGTCCATCTGCCATATCTCATAATCATAGTATGCGGCAATTGCTAACATGATTCGGACGGACTTCAGCTTCGCTACGGGAGAGAAAGTCTCATTGTAGTCAACCCCTTGAACTTGCCGATAACCCTTAGCGACAAGTCGAGCTTTATAGATGGTAACATTACCATCCGCGTCCGTCTTCTTCTTAAAGATCCATTTGTTTTCTATCGCTCGGCGATCATCGGGCAAGTCTGTCAAAGTCCATACTTTGTTTTCATACATGGATTCTACCTCGGATTGCATGGCTTCAAGCCATTTGTTGAAATCTGGGCCCACCATCGCTTCTTCATAGTTCGAAGGTTCACCGTTGTCTAACAACATGATTTCCAGGACAGGGTTGCCATACCACTCTGGTGTGGAATGTGTCCTTGTGGACCTACGAAGTTCAATAGCAACTTGATCCGAAGTACCTTGATCATCATCATTAATTTCCTCTCCAGTCGGTGTAGGCACCATAGGAACATTTTCCTGAGCTGCACTACTTTGTGGTTCAAGAGGTAGTACTTCATTGAGTTCTACTTTCCTCCCACTTACTCCTTTTGAGAGAAACTCTTTTTTCCAGAAAGGATCCATTCTTAGCAACAAAGATCTTGCCTTCGGATCGAAGGTAGAAGGTATACCCAATGGTTTCCTTAGGGTATCCTATGAAGACGCATTTTTCCGACTTGAGTTCGAGCTTTTCAGGTTGAAGTTTCTTGACACAAGCATCGCATCCCCAAACTTTTAGAAACGACAGCTTAGGTTTCTTCCCAAACCATAATTCATACGGTGTCGTCTCAACCGATTTAGACGGAGCCCTATTTAAAGTGAATGCAGATGTCTCTAGAGCGTATCCCCAAAATGATAGCGGTAAATCAGTAAGAGACATCATAGATCGCACCATATCCAATAGAGTGCGATTACGACGTTCGGACATACCGTTACACTGAGGTGTTCCAGGAGGCGTGAGTTGTGAAAAGATTCCACATTTTCTTAAGTGCGTACCAAATTTGTGACTTAAATATTCTCCTCCACGATCTGATCGCAAGAACTTTATCTTTCGGTCACGTTGATTCTCTACCTCATTCTGAAATTCCTTGAACTTTTCAAAGGTCTCAGACTTGTGTTTCATTAAGTAGACATACCCATATCTACTTAAGTCATCAGTGAGAGTGAGAACATAATGATATCCTCCGCGAGCCTCAACGCTCATTGGACCGCACACATCAGTATGTATGATTTCCAATAAGTTGGTTGCTCGCTCCATTGTTCCGGAGAACGGAGTCTTGGTCATTTTGCCCATGAGGCATGGTTCGCATGTGTCAAATGATTCATAATCGAGAGACTCTAAAAGTCCATCTGCATGGAGCTTCTTCATGCACTTGACACCAATGTGACCAAGGCGGCAGTGCCACAAGTATGTGGGACTATCGTTATCAACTTTACATCTTTCGGTATTCACACTATGAATATGTGTAACATTACGTTCGAGATTCATTAAGAATAAACCATTGACCATCGGGGCATGACCATAAAACATATCTCTCATATAAATAGAACAACCATTATTCTCGGATTTAAATGAGTAGCCATCTCGTATTAAACGAGATCCAGATACAATGTTCATGCTCAAACTTGGCACTAAATAACAATTATCGAGGTTTAAAACTAATCCCATGGGTAAATGTAGAGGTAGCATGCCGACGGCGATCACATTGACCTTGGAACCATTCCCGACACGCATCGTCACCTCGTCCTTCGCCAGTCTCCGCTTATTCCACAGCTCCTGCTTTGAGTTACAAATATGAGCAACGGCACCGGTATCAAATACCCAGGAGCTACTACGAGCACTGGTAAGGTACACATCAATTACATGTATATCACATATACCTTTAGTGTTGTCGGCCTTCTTGTCCGCTAAGTATTTGGGGCAGTTCCGCTTCCAGTGACCCTTCCCTTTGCAATAAAAGCACTCAGTCTCAGGCTAGGGTCCATTCTTTGACTACTTCCCGGCAACTGGCTTACCGGGCGCGGCAACATCCTTGTCGTCCTTCTTGAAGTTCTTCTTACCCTTACCTTTCTTGAACTTAGTGGTTTCATTGACCATCAACACTTGATGTTCCTTTTTGATTTCTACCTCTGCTGACTTCAGCATTGAAAATACTTCAGGAATAGTTTTCACTATCCCCTGCATATTGTAGTTCATCACAAAGCTCTTGTAGCTCGGTGGGAGCGACTAAAGGATTCTATCAATGACCGCCTCGTCCGGGAGGTTAATGTCCAGCTCGGACAGGCGGTTGTGCAACCCAGACATTTTGAGTATGTGCTCACTAATAGAACTATTTTCCTCCATCTTACAACTATAGAACTTGTCGGAGACTTCATATCTCTCGACCCGGGCATGAGCTTGGAAAACCATTTTCAGCTCCTCGAACATCTCATATGCTCCATGTTGCTCAAAACGCTTTTGGAGCCCCAGTTCTAAGTTGTAAAGCATGCCGCACTGAACGAGGGAGTAATCATCAGCACGTGACTGCCAAGCGTTCATAACGTCTTGGTTCTCTGGGATGGGTGCTTCACCTAGCGGTCCTTCTAGGACATATGCTTTCTTGGCAACTATGAGGATGATCCTCAGGTTCCGGACCCAGTCCGTATAGTTGCTACCATCATCTTTCAGCTTGGTTTTCTCTAGGAACGCGTTGAAGTTCATGTTGACATGAGCATTGGCCATTTGATCTACAAGACATTTTTGCAAAGATTTTAGACTAAATTCATGATAATTAAGTTCATCTAATAAAATTATTTAATGAACTCCCACTCAGATTAGACATCCCTCTAGTCATGTAAGTGTTACATGATCCGAGTCGACTAGGTCGTGTCCAATCATCACGTGAGACGGACTAGTCATCATCGGTGAACATCTCCATGTTGATCGTATCTTCCATACGACTCATGTTCGACCTTTCGGTCTCTGTGTTCCGAGGCCATGTCTGTACATGCTAGGCTCGTCAAGTTAACCTAAGTGTTTTGCATGTGTAAATCTGTCTTACACCCGTTGTATGTGAACGTTAGAATCTATCACACCCGATCATCACGTGGTGCTTCGAAACAACGAACTGTCGCAACGGCGCACAGTTAGGGGGAACACTTTCTTGAAATTATTATGAGGGATCATCTTATTTACTACCGTCATTCTAAGTAAACAAGATGCAAAAACATGATAAACATCACATGCAATCAAATAGTAGTAACATGATATGGCCAATATCATATAGCTCCTTTGATCTCCATTTTCGGGGCTCCATGATCATCTTCGTCACCGGCATGACACCATGATCTCCATCATCATGATCTCCATCATCGTGTCTCCATGAAGTTGCTCGCCAACTATTACTTCTACTACTATGGCTAACAGTTTAGCAATAAAGTAAAGTAATTACATGGCGTAAAATCATTGACACGCAGGTCATACAATAATTAAGACAACTCCTATGGCTCCTGCCGGTTGTCATACTCATCAACATGCAAGTCGTGATTCCTATTACAAGAACATGATCTCATACATCACAATATATCATTCAACATTCATCACAACTTTTGGCCATATCACATCACAATAGCAATTGCTGCAAAAACAAGTTAGAGGTCCTCTAATTGTTGTTGCATCTTTTATGTGGCTGCAATAGGGTTCTAGCAAGAACGTTTTCTTACCTACGAAAAAACCACAACGTGATTTGTCAACTTCTATTTACCCTTCATAAGGACCCTTTTCATCGAATCCACTCCAACTAAAGTGGGAGAGACAGACACCCACTAGCCACCTTATGAAACTAGTGCATGTCAGTCGGTGGAACCTGTCTCACGTAAGCGTACGTGTAAGGTCGGTCCGGGCCGCTTCATCCGTAAATACCGTTGAAGCAAAATAAGACTAGTAGTGGCATGAAAGTTGACAACATCTACGCCCACAACAGATTTGTGTTCTACTCGTGTAAAGAGAACTACGCATAGACCTAGCTCTGATACCACTGTTGGGGAACGTTGCAGAAAATAAAAAAATTCCTACGGTTTCACCAAGATCAATCTATGAGTTCATCTAGCAACGAGAGAGAGGAGTGCATCTACATACCCTTGTAGATCGAGCGGAAGCATTCAAGAGAACGGGGTTGAGGGAGTCGTACTCATCGTGATCCAAATCACCGGAGATCCTAGCGCCGAACGGACGGCACCTCCGCTTTCAACACACGTACGGTCAGCGTGACGTCTCCTCCTTCTTGATCCAGCAAGGGGGAAGGAGAGGTTGATGAAGATCCAGCAGCACGACGGCGTGGTGGTGGATGCAGCAGAGATCCCGGCAGGGCTTCGCCAAGCGTCTGCGGGAGGGAGAGGTGTAGCAAGGGGGAAGGGAGGCGCCAAGTGCAAGGGTGCGGCTGCCTTACCTCCCCCCTCTATATATAGGGTCCCCAGGGGGGCGGCCCTAGGAGATGGGATCTCCTAGGGAGGGCGGCGGCCAAGGGGGGTGCCTTGGCCCCCAAGGCAAGTGGAGGTGCCCCCTCCCCTAGGGTTCCCAACCCTAGGCGCAGGGGGGGCCAAGGGGGGGGCGCACCAGCCCACCAGGGGCTGGTTCCCCTCCCACTTTAGCCCATGGGGCCCTCCGGGATAGGTGGCCCCACCCGGTGGACCCCCGGGACCCTTCCGGTGGTCCCGGTACAATGCCGGTGACCCCCAAACCTTTCCCGATGGCCGAAACTTGAGTTCCCATATATAATTCTTTACCTCCAGACCATTCTGGAACTCCTCGTACCATCCGGGATCTCATCCGGGACTCCGAACAACTTTCGGTTTGCTGCATACTAATATCTCTACAACCCTAGCGTCACCGAACCTTAAGTGTGTAGACCCTACGGGTTCGGGAGACACGTAGACATGACCGAGACGGCTCTCCGGTCAATAACCAACAGCGGGATCTGGATACCCATGTTGGCTCCCACATGCTCCTCGATGATCTCATCGGATGAACCACGATGTCGAGGATTCAAGCAACCCCGTATACAATTCCCTTTGTCAATCGGTATGTTACTTGCCCGAGATTCGATCGTCGGTATCCCAATACCTCATTCAATCTCGTTACCGGCAAGTAACTTTACTTGTACCGTAATGCATGATCCCGTGACCAGACACTTGGTCACTTTGAGCTCATTATTATGATGCATTACCGAGTGGGCCCAGAGATACCTCTCCGTCATACAGAGTGACAAATCACAGTCTCGATCCGTGTCAACCCAACAGACACTTTGGGAGATACCCTTAGTATACCTTTATAGTCGCCCAGTTACGTTGTGACGTTTGGTACACCCAAAGCACTCCTACGGTATCCGGGAGTTACATGATCTCATGGTCTAAGGAAAAGATACTTGACATTGGAAAAGCTCTAGCAAACGAACTACACGATCTTGTGCTATGCTTAGGATTGGGTCTTGTCCATCACATCATTCTCCTAATGATGTGATCCCGTTATCAATGACATCCAGTGTCCATAGTTAGGAAACCATGACTATCTGTTGATCAACGGCTAGTCAACTAGAGGCTCACTAGGGACATATTGTGGTCTATGTATTCACACATGTATTACGATTTCCAGATAATACAATTATAGCATGAATAAAAGACAATTATCATGAACAAGGAAATATAATAATAATCCTTTTATTATTGCCTCTAGGGCATATTTCCAACACTTGAGAGCACGCACAAGCTCTAGGTGTTATCACCGGCACTAACTGGGATTGCTCTCAGTTTCCTCGGTTATGCTATAACTTTTCAACAGTGGGATCACTCTCTACTGTTGAGCTTCTCCCCAGTTACTAAAATCATCCCTTGTGTTGTTTTCAACAAGGTAATTCACATCATCCATTCTACTCCGGGTATGCCATTCTATCGAACCCCTCCAAACGATCGCTCGAGAATTGCCTCGGGCTGGTATAAAGAGTTTCAATGATCTCTGAATCAAAGGTAATTCATTTTGTCACTTAAGGGGATATTTCTATGAGTCACCTTCCCAAAGGTGTCCCGTGAATCATGGCAATCTATCCCCTCGCTACCATGAAACTCATTCACCATCTTCTTCAAGCGTGGAATTGTGCTTATCAACTTGAACTTTTGTTCTCTATTTCTTTCCATCCCTTCTGATGTGTGTTTTGTGTCTCAGCTCGAGAGATGTTACTATGTCTCATCCCGTGAATTAATCCTGAGTTGTTCGATCTTTTAGCAGATCGATCCTTCTAGAGTCTCCTTCTTCTCTCATTGTCATGTTGGCTGGAGATCTCAGAGAAAGACGACGAGACAAAGATGGTGATTGAATTAACATTCATTTGAAGTGCAACCTTGATCGTGAATATTGCGTTAATTGCGTTCCCCCTTCATCTTACCCTACGCTTGAATCTCGGGACGAGATTCTTGTTTAGTGGGGGTGAGTTGTCACATTCCTAATTCTGGTCTGACCTATGCTAGCATATGTTGTTGCATCATGTTTAAATTTTAAAGAAACTTGAAATGGGGATTGATCAAACCCTAGCATCACAAAGAATTCAACTAGGTTCAAATAAAAATATTTTCAATGAACCCAGAATGCCCTTCACAAAAGTTCATCATTTTTGAATTGGTCTAGAACCTCTCGCAAAAATGGTGCACATTTTCCTAGGCCATTCTGGAATTTTGAATTAAATCATTACTTATTTGCATTTGGGCATTTAAATGCTTGTAAATATTTTAAATGTCCAAATAATCCTAAACTAAAATGTTCCATGTGGGATATATTCTATACAGTGGGCATGTGCAGTTTGGTGATTTTTGAAAGGGTCTAGGTATTTTTAGAAAAGCCCTAAATTTTACAGAAAAATAGAAAACAGTAATTAAAATAGAAAACAGAGAGAGAGAGAGGAAACTACTTGGCCACTTACCTGGCGCAGCCCACCTGGCAGCCCACTGGCCGGCCCAGCATGTTGGAAATATGCCCTAGAGGCAATAATAAAAGTATTATTATTATATTTCCTTGTTCATGATAATTGTCTTTTATTCATGCTATAACTGTATTATCCAGAAATCGTAATACACGTGTGAATACATAGACCACAATATGTCCCTAGTGAGCCTCTAGTTGACTAGCTCGTTGTGATCAACAGATAGTCATGGTTTCCTGGCTATGGACATTGGATGTCGTTGATAACGGGATCACATCATTAGGAGAATGATGTGATGGACAAGACCCAATCCTAAGACTAGCACAAAAGATCGTGTAGTTCATTTGCTAGAGCTTTGCCAATGTCAAGTATCTCTTCCTTCGACCATGAGAGCGTGTAACTCCTGGATACCGTAGGAGTGCTTTGGGTGTATCAAATGTCACAACGTAACTGGGTGACTATAAAGGTGCACTACAGGTATCTCCAAAAGTATCTATTGTTTTATGCGGATCGAGACTGGGATTTGTCACTCCGTGTAAACGGAGAGGTATCTCTGGGCCCACTCGGTAGGACATCATCATATGCGCAATGTGACCAAGGAGTTGATCACGGGATGATGTGTTACGGAACGAGTAAAGTGACTTGCCGGTAACGAGATTGAACAAGGTATCGGTATACCGACGATCGAATCTCGGGCAAGTAAAATACCGCTAGACAAAGGGAATTGTATACGGGATTGATTGAGTCCTTGACATCGTGGTTCATCCGATGAGATCATCGTGGAACATGTGGGAGCCAACATGGGTATCCAGATCCCGCTGTTGGTTATTGACTGGAGAACGTCTCGGTCATGTCTGCATGTCTCCCGAACCCGTAGGGTCTACACACTTAAGGTTCGATGACGCTAGGGTTATAAAGGAAGCTTGTATGTGGTAACCGAATGTTGTTCGGAGTCCCGGATGAGATCCCGGACGTCACGAGGAGTTCCGGAATGGTCCGGAGGTAAAGATTTATATATAGGAAGTCCTGTTTCGGCCATCGGGACAAGTTTCGGGGTCATCGGTATTGTACCGGGACCACCGGAAGGGTCCCGGGGGCCCACCGGGTGGGGCCACCTGCCCCGGGGGGCCACATGGGCTGTAGGGGGTGCGCCTTGGCCTACATGGGCCAAGGGCACCAGCCCCTAGAGGCCCATGCGCCAAGATAAAGGAAAAAGGGAAGAGTCCTAAAGGGGGAAGGCACCTCCGAGGTGCCTTGGGGAGGATGGACTCCTCCCCATCCTTAGCCGCACCCCTTCCTTGGAGGAGGGGGCAAGGCTGCGCCTCCCCCCTCTCCCTTGGCCCTATATATAGTGGGGAAAAGGAGGAGCAATCATACCTAAGGCCTTTGGTTGCCTCCCTCTCCCTCCCGTGACACATCTCTTCTCCCGTAGGTGCTCGGTGAAGCCCTGCAGGATTGCCACGCTCCTCCATCACCACCACGCCGTTGTGCTGCTGCTGGATGGAGTCTTCCTCAACCTCTCCCTCTCTCCTTGCTGGATCAAGGCGTGGGAGACGTCACCGGGCTGGACGTGTGTTGAACGCGGAGGTGCCGTCCGTTCGGCACTTGATCATCGGTGATCTGAATCACGACGAGTACGACTCCATCAACCCCGTTCACTTGAACGCTTCCGCTTAGCGATCTACAAGGGTATGTAGATGCAAACTCTCCTCTCCTTTCTACTCGTTGCTGGTCTCTCCATAGATAGATCTTGGTGTTACGTAGGAAATTTTTTGAATTTCTGCTACGTTCCCCAACAGTGGCATCATGAGCTAGGTCTATTGCGTAGATTCTTTGCACGAGTAGAACACAAAGTAGTTGTGGGCGTTGATGTTGTTCAATATGCTTACCGTTACTAGTCCAATCTTGTTTCGACGGTATTGTGGGATGAAGCGGCCCGGACCGACCTTACACGTACTCTTACGTGAGACAGGTTCCATCGATTGACATGCACTTGGTGCATAAGGTGGCTAGCGGGTGCCAGTCTCTCCCACTTTAGTCGGAACGGATTCGATGAAAAGGGTCCTTATGAAGGGTAAATAGCAATTGGCATATCACGTTGTGGTCTTGCGTAGGTAAGAAACGTTCTTACTAGAAACCCATAGCAGCCACGTAAAACATGCAACAACAATTAGAGGACGTCTAACTTGTTTTTGCAGGGTATGCTTTGTGATGTGATATGGCCAACAAGAATGTGGTGAATAATATGTGATGTATGAGATTGATCATGTTCTTGTAATAGGATTCACGACTTGCATGTCGATGAGTATGACAACCGGCAGGAGCCATAGGAGTTGTCTTTATTTATTGTATGACCTGCGTGTCATTGAAGAACGCCATGTAAACTACTTTACTTTATTGCTAAACGCGTTAGTCATAGAAGTAGAAGTAGTCATTGGCGTGACAACTTCATGAAGACACGATGATGGAGATCATGATGATGGAGATCATGGTGTCATGCCGGTGACAAGATGATCATGGAGCCCCGAAGATGAAGATCAAAGGAGCTATATGATATTGGCCATATCATGTCACTACACTATTTGATTGCATGTGATGTTTATCATGTTTATGCATCTTGTTTGCTTAGAACGACGGTAGTAAATAAGATGATCCCTTACAACAATTTCAAGAAGTGTTCTCCCCTAACTGTGCACCGTTGCTACAGTTCGTCGCTTCTAAGCACCACGTGATGATCAGGTGTGATGGATTCTTACGTTCACATACAACGGGTGTAAGACAGTTTTACACGGCGAAAACACTTAGGGTTAACTTGACGAGCCTAGCATGTACAGACATGGCCTCGGAACACGGAGACCGAAAGGTCGAGCATGAGTCGTATAGTAGATACGATCAACATGAAGATGTTCACCGATGATGACTAGTCCGTCTCACGTGATGATCGGACACGGCCTAGTTGACTCGGATCATGTAATCACTTAGATGACCAGAGGGATGTCTATCTGAGTGGGAGTTCATAAGATGAACTTAATTATCCTGAACATAGTCAAAAGACCTTTTGCAAATTATGTCGTAGCTCGCGCTTTAGTTCTACTGTTTTAGATATGTTCCTAGAGAAAATATAGTTGAAAGTTGATAGTAGCGATTATGCGAACAGTAGAAAGCTTATGTCCTTAATGCACTGCTCAGTGTGCTGAACCCCAAACGTCATTTGTGGATGTTTCGAACATCGAACATACACGTTTTGATAACTACGTGATAGTTCAGTTAAATGGTTTAAGTAGAGGCACCAAAGACGTTTTCGAAACATCGCGGAACATATGAGATGCTTCGAGGGCTGAAATTGGGATTTCAGGCTCGTGCTCACGTCAAGAGGTATAAGACCTCCGACGATTCTCTTAGCCTGCAAACTAAGGGAGAAAATCTCAATCGTTGAGCTTGTGCTCAGATTGTCTGAGTGCAACAATCACTTGAATTGAGTGGGAGTTGATCTTCCAAATGAGATAGTGATGTTTCTCCAAAGTCATTGCCACCGAGCTGCTAGAGCTTCGTGATGAACTATAACATATCAGGGATAAATAAGGTGATCCTTGAGGTATTCACGATGTTTGACACCGCGAAAGTAGAAATCAAGAAGGAGCATCAATTGTTGATGGTTGGTGAAACCACTAGTTTCAAGAAGGGCAAGGGCAAGAAGGGATACTTCATGAAACGGCAAATCAGCTGCTGCTCCAGTGAAGAAACCCAAGGTTGAACCCAAACCCGAGACTAAGTGCTTCTGTAATAAGGGGAACAGTCACTAGAGCAGAATTACCCTACATACTTGGTAGATGAGAAGGCTGGCAAGGTCGATAGAAGTATATTGGATATACATTATGTTAATGTGTACTTTACTAGTACTCCTAGTAGCACCAGGGTATAAGATACCGGTTCGGTTGCTAAGTGTTAGTAACTCGAAATAAAAGCTACGGCATAAACGGAGACTAGCTAAAGGTGAGCTGACGATATGTGTTGGAAGTGTTTCCAATGTTGATATGATCAAGCATCGCACGCTCCCTCTACCATCGAGATTTGGTGTTTGCGTTGAGCATAGACATGATTGGATTATGTCTATCGCAATACGGTTATTCATTTAAAGAGAATAATGGTTACTCTATTTATTTGAATAATACCTTCAATGGTCTTGCACCTAAAATGAATGGTTCATTGAAATCTCAATCGTAGTGATACACATGTTCATGCCAAAAGATAGTAATGATAGTACCACCTATTTGTGGCACTGCCACGTAAGTCATATCGGTATAAAATGCATGAAGAAGCTCCATGTTGATGGATCTTTGGACTCACTCATTTTTGAAAAGTTTGAGACATGTGAACCATGTCTATTGGTATATATGCATGAAGTGCAAATGGACCGTTCGGACTCACTTGATTTTGAATCACTTGAGATATGCAAATCATACCACATGGGCAAGATGACTGAAAAGCCTCATTTTCAGTAAGATGGAACAAGATAGCAACTTGTTGGAAGTAACACATTTTGATGTGTGCAGTCGAATGAGTGCTGAGGCATGCAGTGAATATCATTATGTTCTTACTTCACAGATGATTCGAGTAAATGTTGAGTATATTTACTTGATGAAACACAAGTCTGAATTATTGAATGGTTCAAGTAATTTCAGAGTGAAGTAGAAGATCATTGTGACAGGAGGATAAAATGTCTATGATATGATCATAGAGATGAATATCTGAGTTACAAGTTTTGGCACACAATTAAGACATTGTGGAAATTGTTTCGCAATTAATACCGCCTGGAACACCATAGTGTGATGGTGTGTCCGAACATCATAACTGCACCCTATTGGATATGATGCATACCATGATGTCTCTTATCGAGTTACCACTATCGTTCATGGGTTAGGCATTAGAGACAACCACATTCACTTTAAATAGGGCACCACGTAATTCCGTTGAGATGACACCGTATGAATTATGGTTTAGAGAAACCTAAGTTGTCATTTCTTAAAAGTTTGGGGCTACGACGCTTATGTGAAAAAGTTTCAGGCTGATAAGCTAGAACCCAAAGCGGATAAATGCATCTTCATAGGACACCCAAAACAGTTGGCTATACCTCCTGTCTCAGATCCAAAAGCAATAAAGGATTGTTTCTTGAATCAGGTCCTTTCTCGAGGAAAGGTTTCTCTCGAAAGAATTGAGTGGGAGGATGGTGGAGACTTGATGAGGTTATTGAACCATCACTTCAACCAGTGTGTAGCAGGGCACAGGAAGTTGTTCCCGTGGCACCTACACCAATTGAAGTGGAAGCTTATGATAGTGATCATGAAACTTCAGATCAAGTCACTCCCAAACCTCGTAGGATGACAAGGATGCGTACTACTTGAGAGTGGTACGTAATCCTGTCTTGGAAGTGATGTTGCTAGACAACAATGAGCCTACGAGCTATGGAGAAGCGATGGTGGGCCCGGATTCCGATAAATGGCTTGAGGCCATAAAATCCGAGAGAGGATCCATGTATGAAAACAAAGTGAAGACTTTGGCGGAACGGCTCGATGGTCGTAAGGCAAATGAGTACGGATGGATTTTAAAAGGAAGACAGACAATGATGGTAAGAATTACCATTAAGAAAGCTCGACTTGTCGTTAAGATGTTTTCCAACAAGTTCAAGGAGTTGACTACGATGAGATTTTCTCACTCGTAGCGATGCTAAGAGTCTGTTGGAATTATATTAGCGATTACTGCATTATTTATGAAATCTTGCAGATAGGATGTCAAAACATTGTTTCCTCGACGATTTTCTTGAGGAAAGGTTGTATGTGATACAACCGGAAGGTTTTGTCAATCCCGAAAGATGCTAATAAGTATGCAAAGCTCTAGCAATCCTTCTAAGGACTGGAGTGAGCATCTCGGAGTTGGAATGTATGCTTTGATGATGATCAAAGATTTTGGGTTTGTACAAAGTTTATGAGAAACTTGTATTTCCAAAGAAGTGAGTGGGAGCACTATAGAATTTCTGATGAGTATATGTTGTTGACATATTGTTGATCAGAAATGACGTAGAATTTCTGGAAAGCATATAGGGTTATTTTGAAAGTGTTTTTCAATGGAAAGCCTGGATTAAGCTACTTGAACATTGAGCATCAAGATCTATAAGGATAGATCAAAATGCTTAATAATACTTTCAAATGAGCACATACCTTGACATGATCTTGAAGGTGTTCAAGATGGACCAGTCAAAGAAGGAGTTCTTGCCTGAGTTGTAAGGTACGAAGTTAAGACTTAAAGCTCGACCTCGGCAGAATAGAGAGAAAGGACGAAGGTCGTCCCCTATGCTTAAGACATAGGCTCTACAGTATGCCATGCTGAGTACCGCACCTGAAGTGTGCCTTGCCATGAGTCAGTCAAGGGGTACAAGAGTGATCCATGAATGGATCACAGACAGCGGTCAAAGTTATCCTTGGTAACTAGTGGACTAAGGAATTTTCTCGATTATGGAGGTGGTAAAAGAGTTCGTCGTAAAGGTTACGTCGATGCAAGCTTAACACCTATCCGGATAGCTCTAAGAAGATATACCGGATACGTATTATGGGGCAACAATTTAGAATAGCTCCAAGTAGAACAGTTATTTGGAATAGCTCCAAATAGAGCGTGGTAGCTACATCTAGGAGATGACATAGAGATTTGTAAAACACACACGGATCTGAAAGGTTCGGACCCGTTGACTAAAACCTCTCTCACAAGCAACATGATCAAACCTAAAACTCATTGAGTATTAATCACATAGTGATGTGAACTAGACTACTGATTCTAGTAAACTCTTGGGTGTTAGTCACATGGCGATGTGACCTGTGAGTGTTAATCACATAGCGATGTGAACTAGATTATTGACTCTAGTGCAAGTGGGAGACTGTTGGAAATATGCCCTAGAGGCAATAATAAAAGTATTATTATTATATTTCCTTGTTCATGATAATTGTCTTTTATTCATGCTATAACTGTATTATCCATAAATCGTAATACACGTGTGAATACATAGACCACAATATGTCCCTAGTGAGCCTCTAGTTGACTAGCTCGTTGTGATCAACAGATAGTCATGGTTTCCTGGCTATGGACATTGGATGTCATTGATAACGGGATCACATCATTAGGAGAATGATGTGATGGACAAGACCCAATCCTAAGACTAGCACAAAAGATCGTGTAGTTCATTTGCTAGAGCTTTGCCAATGTCAAGTATCTCTTCCTTCGACCATGAGAGCGTGTAACTCCTGGATACCATAGGAGTGCTTTGGGTGTATCAAACGTCACAACGTAACTGGGTGACTATAAAGGTGCACTACAGGTATCTCCGAAAGTATCTATTGTTTTATGCGGATCGAGACTGGGATTTGTCACTCCGTGTAAACAGAGAGGTATCTCTGGGCCCACTCAGTAGGACATCATCATATGCGCAATGTGACCAAGGAGTTGATCACGGGATGATGTGTTATGGAACGAGTAAAGTGACTTGCCGGTAACGAGATTGAACAAGGTATTGGATACCGACGATCGAATCTCGGGCAAGTAACATACCGATAGACAAAGGGAATTGAATACGGGATTGATTAAGTCCTTGACATCGTGGTTCATCCGATGAGATCATCGTGGAACATGTGGGAGCCATCATGGGTATCCAGATCCCGCTGTTGGTTATTGACCGGAGAACGTCTCGGTCATGTCTACATGTCTCCCGAACCCGTAGGGTCTACACACTTAAGGTTCGATGACGCTAGGGTTATAAAGGAAGTTTGTATGTGGTTACCGAATGTTGTTCGGAGTCCCGGATGAGATCCCGGACGTCACGAGGAGTTCCGGAATGGTCCGAGGTAAAGATTTATATATGGGAAGTCCTATTTTGGCCACCGGAAAATGTTCAGGTTTTTTCGGTATTGTACCGGGAAGGTTCTAGAAGGTTCCGGAGTGGGGCCCACCTGCATGGGGGGACCCACATGAACGTGGGTAGTGGGGGCAAGGCCCCACACCCCTGGTCAAGGCGCAACAAGATCCCCCCTTAGAAGGAATAAGATCATATCCCGAAGGGATAAGATCAAGATCCCTAAAAAGGGGGGATAACAATCGGTGGGGAAGGAAATGATGGGATTTCTTTCCTCCCACCTTGGCCAACGCCCCAATGGACTTGGAGGGCAAGAAACCAGCCCCTCCACCCCTATATATAGTGGGCAGGCGCATGGGAGCTACAAACGAAGTTCTGGCGCAGCCCTCCCCCTCTCCCAAGTACTCCTCTTCTCCCGTGGTGCTTGGCGAAGCCCTGCAGGATTGCCACGCTCCTCCACCACCACCACGCCGTTGTCCTGCTGCTGGATGGAGTCTTCCTCAACCTCTCCCTCTCTCCTCGCTGGATCAAGGCTTGGGAGACGTCACCGGGCTGTATGTGTGTTGAACGCGGAGGTGCCGTGCGTTCGGCACTTGATCATCGGTGATTTGAATCACGACGAGTACGACTCCATCAACCCCGTTCACTTGAACGCTTCCGCTTAGCGATCTACAAGGGTATGTAGATGCACTCTCTTTCTACTCGTTGCTGGTCTCTCCATAGATAGATCTTGGTGACACGTAGGAAAATTTTGAATTTCTGCTATGTTACCCAACACAACACTGTGCTGGCCCGTGCCAGCCACCTGCTTCCTCTCGCCAGGCAGGCAGAGAGGAGCACGCCCGCGCACGCCAAGCTCGCCACGCAGCTCCCTGGCTGACTGCCCCGCTTGGACAGCGTGGCGACGCCTTGAAGCCACTCCTCGGCGCCGCCCCGACCCTGCACTTCTCCCCTCTCTCCCTGGAGCTCTCCCCCTCCTCTGGTTCTTCCTCTCTCGCCTTTTCCCCACCTCACCGAACCGTGCCGCCGCCACTGATCAGCGCCACTGTGGCCACAGCCACTCCCTCGCTCCCTCTTCGTGTCCCCGAGCTCTACATCGTCGCCCTCTTCGTCCATGCCAAGCCAAGAAACCGGGGAAGCACCGAGTCGCCGTCCTGGATGTCTTCTTCAACCTCGGTGCCAGTGATCCCCGTCGTCGGTTCACTGTAGTCAGGCCGTCCCCGCGCCTCCCGTGCTGATCTTCAGGACCGTTATGAGCTCCTGCTGCTTATCCCTTGCTCGCCCCCTCCATTCCCGTCCTGCTAGCCCAGTTGCTACAGCCCGGATTCACTCACTGATGACCGACACGTTCGTTGCTGGGTCATGTATGCCTGTCCCTGTAAGTTAGTGCCACTTTGGGTTCACGACTAGCCATGTCAGCCTGGGTTCTTTGTCATATGGATGCTAGCGACACTATCATATACATGAGCCAAAAGGTGCAAATGGTCCCGGGCCTGGTAAGGCGACGCCCGTGGGAATACCGTGCGTGAGGCCGCAAAGTGATATGAGGTGTTACATGCTAGATCGGTGTGGCATTGGATCGGGGTCCTGACAAGCTCCCCCGGGTTGGGTGGTGCCGAAGGCCGGCCTGACTTTCAACTCGGAAGATCACCCCGTCAACACCGCCAGCTCGGGTGCACTCCCAATGCTCTACATGCCCACCATCTGCTAGGTGGTTGTTACCAAGACCCTCATCGACGGCGGTACCGGCCTCAATGTGCTCTCGGTGGAGGCCTTCAGCCTCCTCCATGTACCGCTGGAGCGCCTCCGACCCAGCAGGCCCTTCTCGGATGTTGGGGGCAGTTCCTCCAGTCCCCTGGGGCAGATCCGCCTCCCAGTGACCTTCGGCACCCACGACAACTACCGCACGGAGCTGATCGACTTCGACGTTGCTCACATCAGCCTCCCGTACAACGCCATCCTCGGATACCCTGCCCTGGCTCGGTTCATGGCGGCAACCCAACTGGCCTACAACCTCATGAAGATGCCCGGGAGCGGCGGCGTCCTCACCATAGCTAGAGATACCAAGGAGGCTCTGTTGGCGCTCAAATTCGCCCTCAAGGCTGCCACGACGGTGTAGCCCGCCGACGCGGATGCCTCCAAGGCCAAGGAAGCTGCACCAACCAAAAAGAAGCAGATGTTCACTCAAGATAAGGCGGAGACCAAGCAGGTGCCAGTTGAGGAAGACGGGTCCTCGGGAGCCACCGTCACCATAGGTGCCGGCCTCGACCCTGACCAGGAGGAGGCGCTAGTGAAATTCTTGCGTGCGAACAAGGAGGTGTTCACATGGGAACCCAAGCAACTAGTAGGGGTCCCAAGGGAGGTGATCGAGCATCACCTGAATGTGTGCCCCAATGTGCGCTCTGTGAAGCAGAAGGCGAGGCGGTAGTCCACAGAGAAGTAGGCCTTCGTCGTCCAAGAAACCTGCAAGATGGAGGCGGTAGGAGTTATTCGCAAGGTTTGCTACCCCGAGTGGCTGGCAAACCCCGTTGTCGTGCCGAAAAAGGGGGGAAGGAGCGCATGTGCGTCGACTTCACCAACCTCAACAAGGCTTGCCCACAGGATCCATTCCCACTTCCCCGCATCGACCAGATCGTCGACTCCACCACCGAGTGCGACCTACTCTGTTTCCTGGATGCGTTTTCGGGTTATCACCAGATCAAAATGGCTGTAGAAATCATAGAGAAGACAGCCTTCCTGACCCCATGTAGGATATACTGCTACACTTGCATGTCGTTCGGGTTGCGCAACGTGGGTGCGACCTTCCAGCGGCTGATGCACATCACCTTGGGCCGACAGCTCGGGAAGAACGCCGAGGCTTACATCGTCGACATTGTGGTAAAGTCTCGGGAGGCAAGGACCTTAATCCAGGACTTGGAGGAGACCTTCGTGAGCCTTCGCCAGGTGGATCTGAGACTTAACCCGGAGAAGTGCGTGTTCGGTGTCCCCTTAGGAAAGTTGTTGGGTTTCCTCGTATCCCATAGGGGGATCGAGGCCAGCCCAGAGAAGGTCAAGGCAATCGAAGACATGAGTCCACCACAGACCCTCAGAGAAATGCAGAAGCTCACTGGTTGCGTGACTGCGCTAGGGCGATTCATCTCCAAGTTGGGGGAGCGCGCCCTGCCGTTTTTCAAGCTGGTGAAGAAAAAGGGCCCATTCAAGTGGACACGGGAGGTCGACCAAGCGTTTCAAGAACTCAAGAGGTACCTGACCAGCCCTCTCGTGATGGTGGCGCCGCGTCCTCTCAAGCCCCTGGTGATCTACCTTGCCGCCACCCCCTACTCTTCCAGCGCAGCCCTGGTGGCGGTTCGGGAGGAGCACCAAGCCGAGGCCGTGTCCCGCCCAGCTACAGCCTTAGCCGGGGTGACGCAAAACCAGGAAGGCCTCGTGGGGACCACAGCAATAGGGGACCAAGCTCGGCAGGAAGACGCCCCTAGGGCTAGAGAGGCTACCCCAGGCAACCAGGCGCTGGGGGCTCCACTGTCCCAGGAAGCTCCTCAACCCTGGAAGACATAGGCCACGTGAGCACACCCACCCTCGTTGAGCACCCGGTGTATTTCATCGGCACGGTGCTATGGGATGCGAGGTCATGGTACCCCATGCCTCAGAAGCTCCTACTCGCGCTCTTGGTGGCCTCACATAAGTTGCAGCACTACTTTCAAGGTCACCCCATCAAGGTCGTTTCAGCCTACCCACTAGAAAGGGTGCTCAGGAGCCCCAACTCCGCTGGGAGAGTCGCCGAATGGAACATCGAGCTACAGACGTTTTAGTTAGAGTTCAGCACAACCAGGGTCATCAAGGGAGCCGCACTTGCTGATTTCGTGGCAGAATGGACAGACGCACCTGGGCTCATGGTAGGCAAGGATCGGTCTCTCTCCTCAGGAAGTGAGGCACCAGACGGCTGGGTCATGTATTTCGACGGTGCCTTCTCGCGACAAGGCGTGGGGGCTGGCGCAGTGCTGATATCACCCACTCAGGACAAGCTCTACTACGCCGTATAGTTCTGGTTCCAGCAGGGCGAGAAGGTCTCCAACAACATAGCAGAGTACGAGGGCCTCATAGCAGGCCTGAGGGCTGCGGCAGCATTGGGAGTGAAGCGCCTCGTCATCAAGGGGGATTCACAACTCCTCGTCAACTTCTCCAACAAGCTGTACGAGCCAAAGGACGAGCATATGGAAGTGTATCTCGCGGAGGTACGCAGGATGGAGAAGCAGTTCTGGGGGCTGGAGCTGTAGCACGTGCCCCGCGGCACCAACCAAGAGGCTGATGATATCGCCAAGAGGGCGTCCAGACGGTTTCCTCACGAGCCTGGCATTTTCGAGGAGTGGCTCTTCAAGCCGTCGGCGGCGCCACCACTTTCAAGGATAGCACAGCCTTGGGAAGAGCTCCCTCAACCACTTGCCACAAGAGCCCCGGCCTATGCCCCGACCTCGGGAGCATGCTTACTCTTGGCACTGGAGCCTCAGGAGGGATGCTGGATCAAGGAGTTCAAGGAATACCTAGCGCAAGGGACGCTGCCGGATAAAGAGGAGGACGCGAAGCGCGTGGCCAGGCAGGCCACGACCTACTGCATCCAAGATGGTGAGTTGTACCGGAAGCGGCCAAATGACGTTTCTCTGTGTTGCATCTCCAGGGAATAGGGGAAAGAGCTGTTGGCTAACATACACGGCAAAGATTGCGGGCACCACTCGTCGTCACGGACCCTCGTCAGCAAGGAATTTCATAGTGGGTTCTATTGTCCTACAACACTCAATGACGCGACAGAGCTGGTGAAGTCCTGCGAGGCCTGCCAATTCCACGCCAAGCAGATCCATCAGCCAGCTTAGGGCCTACAGACCATCCCACTCTCGTGGTTGTTCGCGGTCTGGGGGCTGGATATCTTGTGCCCATTCCCTCGAGCGCATGGGGGCTACGGTTACCTCTACGTTGCCATCGACAAGTTCACCAAGTGGGCAGAGGTGGAAGCCGTCTGCACCATCCCAGCCGGTTCCGTGGTCAAGTTCATCAAGGTCCTCGCGAGCCGGTTCGGGGTCCCTAACCGCATCATCACCGACAACGGTTCGCAGTTCACCAGCAATCTCTTCAAAACATATTGCGCTAACCTTGGAACGTAGATATGCTACGCTTCGGTGGCGCACCCCCGGAGCAATGGCCAGGCCAAATGCGCCAATGCAGAAGTCCTGAGGGGCCTCAAAACCAGGACTTTCGAGAAGAAGCTAGAGGCCTGCGGCAGGGGCTGGCACGACGAGCTCTAGTCCGTGTTGTGGTCCATCCGCACTACCGCCACCAAGCCGACAGGCGAGACCCCGTTCTTCCTCGTCTATGGAGCAGAAGCAGTTCTCCCTCACGAGGTCAGGCGTCGATCCACGCGGGTCCTGGCATTTGATGAGGTGCAGCAGGACGCCGTGCGGGGGATGGACCTCGTGCTGGGGGAGGAGCACCGCCGTGAAGTCGCGCTACGAGCGGCAAAATACCAATAGGCGCTACGACGGTATCACTGTCGCAGCATCCTCCCCAGGACGCTCGAGGTAGGTGACCTCGTGCTAAGGCGGGTGCTCTCCAGAGAAGGGCTGCATAAGCTTTCACCCATGTGGGAGGGCCCGTTCAGGGTCGTCCACGTCTCTAGGCATGGTGCTGCGCACCTGGAGACTCGGGATGGGGTGCCCATCCCCAATGCCTGGAACATCCAGCACCTCCGGAAGTTTTACCCTTGAAGAAAGGCCCAGTGCCTGTGAAGAAGGCTCGGTGCCTGTGAAGAAGGCCCAGTGCCTGTGAAGAAGGCCCAGGGCCTGTGAAGAAGGCCCGGTGCCTGTGAAGAAGGCCCGGTGCCTGTGAAGAAGGCCGCCCGTGACACTCTCACATAATAATGAGTGGGGCTGTACACGCCCCGAAGTCTGAGGAGTGCCGCCCTTGGGCCTCGGGGGCTCCCTCCCACGCCCAGTGGCAGCACTTAGCTCCACGCTGGTGAGAAGACGTCGAAGAGTAGACTAGGTGCCGGATGCGGCTTTTCATTTGCTTTCTGCAGTTGGCTCGCTCTTCTTTTGTTGAATCTTGATTGAAGTTGCTTCTGGTGTCTTTGCCGGTTCCGTTCGCGTCACCTTCTGCCTCTGTTTTCTATCTTCAGCTCTTCGTCTGCCTTGCTCTCTCTCTCTCTCTCGCAAGCCTCGCAAGGGGGTTGCACGGGTGCCCTCGTGAGTCTTTTCTCTTCTAACTTTTGCGAGGCTCTCTCATTCGAACTCACAGTGGGAACATCACTCCTAGTCTGTGCCCCTTGGGTACCGCGACACGAAGCACCAAGTCGTGACCGGCGGCCCTTGCGGACAAGGTTCAAAAATGATAGTCCCTCAGCAAGTTTCTTTTCGTAGCTCTTAAGATGCCCGACAGGGACTAAAGCGGACGCCTCGCGAGGCAGGAACTACTTCAAACCTACCAAGCTAAGTTATTCCTACACACCAATGTACAACAACGACGCCATGATGTAGCACAGGAACAATAAATGCAGCAAGTTAACTGGGAAATCATAGTTGTTGCACGCCCCCACGGGGCCCCATACTTGTCTTTCTTAATGCAGGAAGGAAAACAAAGCAAAAGCAGCACACACCTTGTAGAGGATCGCAAGGAGGGATCTACGACGACCCC
>NC_057810.1:670892287-670905170 GCF_018294505.1 Triticum aestivum | reverse complement strand
CGCGGCAACGGGATGCCCCGCTGCCGTCCTCCAGTCGGACGTGGCGGCGCGGCGGTTGATCATAGCCGCCACTGGAGGAGCTGTTGCTGGAGGAAGATCCGTCGTAGCTTGACGAGCCGCGGTCACTGTCGGGTGTAGGTTCGCCTTCACCTCTGACACAGTCGTCGCCGAGTCCGAGCACCTCGTCGTCATCGTTGTCTTCGGGGCAGCACCCGACGCGACGACAATCCGCTCCAAACACCCTCACGTAGAGGGTCACGTCGCCATCGTACCTGAAGTGGAGGGTGCATGGCCTGCCCAGGCCACGCACGCAGGAAAACGTCTGCCAGCCTCGAGCCAAAGTTGCGTTGCCGGCGACGGAGACCTCCACCGCGACCCAGGAGGCCCTTCTGCAGCAGTCGTCCGCCTGTAACCAGAGCCTGCCTGGGCCAGCGGCTGGTAGCTCGCCGATGAAGAAACACGGGAGCTGAAGCTAGTTGCCGGCCAGATTCTCCGACCACACAACGAACTCCGGCCACACCTCCGTCGAGTGGAAGCACGGCCGTGGAGGCCGAGCAGCCACAACACACTTTCCCCCACCAGTCGGGCTGTCTCGACATGGGCGACCACCACCACATGAAGGACCACCGCCATGACTGCAGGAAGCCAAGGCAGGGGTCACGGGGTGCTTGCGAGGGTGACAGCGTCCGCGCTTGGGCGGAGGAGAGCCGGGCCCTTCCAGGCGAGCCTTCCCCTTCTCCGCAGTCGAAAGCCTCTTCGTGGGCGCCATGGGGACACTACAAGTAATGGAGCAAGGGGGAAGAAGCAGGCGGAGCGAGAAGAGATGGGCGGCGGGGGCTTTCGCCCCTCCTCATTTATAGCTGCAAGAAGGCCAATCGTCGATCTCCACGATCACAGGTAATGATGACCCTTTTTGCATGCCGCAGGGACTCGTCAAGTCGTGCAGTTGCCGAGGCAACGTGGGGAAGCAAAGACGCCATGTACAATCAGTCGCCATGCATCAACCAAGGTCGCAGGCTGTTGGGGCCCACGGCGCTCCGCACTTGCCCTTTGGCTTCGTCGCTAAGCCAAGTCCGAGCGCGCCTTGGGCCCGGGGGCTATTGTCTGCGTTCTAGGAATGGGGGTCCCCAGACTTGCCTGCCTGCGGCCCGCGGCGTGGCTCCACCAGCGGCCCAGTGTGGCCCATCTTCATTAGCCAAACGCTCAAGACCCTCGTGGGGCGGACAACACGAGGCCTCCTCAAGGGCGGCCTCATCAGGCAGGCTCACGAGGAGGTGGAGAGACCAAGGCAAAGGGTACCTCAAGAGGTTCCCGTGACGCAAGCCATGACGACCAAGGCCAGGCGAGCGTCAGCGTGTGCAGTGTCCGTGTTTCCCTTTTGGTGCTAAGGGGGCAAGCGCAGGCGCGGAGTACCGAGGCACTAGGCAAAGGTTTCCATATCTGTGCAACAAGACCAGGACCAGCAGGACAGCAAGACGGAGGTCATCGTGGAGCCCAAGACGGCATCATCACCAGAGCCTTTGATAGGCGAAGACCACCTTTAGTCTGGATAGCTTGTACTAGTTGTCCCCTTTCAAAATGGTCGTTGTTGGATCCCTTCCCGCTCAATATTTGGGAAGAGGACCAGGGCCTCTATAAATATGGCTAGCCACCACCAAGGGAGCCATAGAAATCTCACCTTGAGCAGAACCACCCACCAAGCACAAGAACACCTCGCCTCAGGAGGCTGTTCTTCCCCTTATACTGTTCATCATCAGCCCAAGAGGCAATCCACCAACACCACATTAGAGTAGGGTATTACACCACAACGGTGCCCCGAACTAGTATAAATCCTCGTGTTTCTTGTGATGTGAGATCGATTAGATAAGCTTAGGGATCGCGGCGAGGCCGAGAGCGAGATTCGGTAGGGGAAATCCTTCGTGCGCACCCTAGAGTTTGAACCTTAAGGGTTTTGTCGGAACACGATATCCGACAGATGCCCTTTGAGGCTTTTGTATATGCCTATCACATACAATTCCTTCAACCCTGCATTATCGTCGGTGATACTTGTGGTATCCTCAGATGAGGAATTTGTGACCACAGAGACAATTGAAGAATTTGCAGCAATAGAAGCATTTGAACATTCAGGTGAAGAATTAGCAGATTCACGCTCAATGCATTTCAAACATGGTGGAATAAATTCTTCTTGAGCAGAACTAATCTGTTGAGCAAGCAATGAATCATTTTCCTTCTGAAGATCTTCATAACTCACTTTTAACTTCTTAAGATCTTGCTTTCTCTGAAGAAATTCATAAGAAAGCTTTTCATGATCAGCTAAAAGAGAGTTATGATGACTCTGAAGTTTATCAAACTTAGACTGAAGACTTTGAAGATCATCAGTCAAAGTTTGAGTTCGATCCAGTTCCTCACCCAACAGGTCATCGCTTTTGTCTAGCGGATTCTGAACCTTTTCCAAAGCCTTTTGTTGTTTAGTGGCAATGGTAACAAGCTTCATATAACTAGGTCTAAAGACATAATCATCATCAGATTCATCATAATCATCACTAGAGTCGGATGAGGAGTATTCAGGTACCTTTGCACCCTTAGCCACGAGGCATGGTGCGGATGATGATGATTCTGGTTCGAAAGTCATCGTTTTGAGTGGTTCCTTGAAATCATCAAACCAGGGATCCTGACAAGTTCGATGACCTTCATAGACATCAGAGATTCGGTCCCAGATAAGTTTTGCATTGCACAGATGCATAATGAGCCTGAACTGATTTCTGGAAAGACAGGAGCAGATGAAATCCTTTTCCATGCAATCTAGACGAGTATACTTGCAAATATCATCAACGTCTGCCATCTTGCATAAGTCACTGAGGCCAATCTCTATGACGGTCCATAGCTTGTTGTTCATCGCCATGAGGCGCTTCCTCATCATGTCCTTCCACTTGGTATAATCATGACCAACATAGGGCACGATACTTTCTTCATACCTGCAGTCGACATAACTAAAACTCCAGGTGGTTAAACCAAAATCACACAGAACAAGGGAGTACCTTGCTCTGATACCAACTGAAAGTGCATTATATCGACTAGAGGGGGGGTGAATAGGCAATTTTTACAAATTCGTCACTGAGGAATTTCTAGGTGAAGAAATTACTAAGCAACGACACACTAGCAGTGGAATAAGTACTCGGGTATAAGCATAACAGAGCAACATCATAGTCATCATGATGAAATGAAAACAAGCACAGAGTACAGATGGCATGAAAACAGGATAAGCAGGCTGAAGACTATGTGACTGAATAATTAGGATTGAGGAAATAGAGAAAGTCTTCAATCAAAGTCTTCAAACAGTAATGATCAGGTTCTTCAACACATGAATGAGGAAATGAAAGGGTTGAGGAAATAGAACCAGTTGGCTTGGTGAAGACAATGATTTGGTAGACCAGTTCCAACTGTTGTGACAATTGTACGTCTGGTTGGAGCGGCTGGGTATTTAAACCCGAGGACACACAGTCCTCATCGTATTCTCCTTGAGCTAAAGTCACACAGACCTCGCCCAATCACTCGTGGTAAGTCTTCAGGTGACTTCCAAACCTTCACAGACTTGGTCATTCGGTGATCCACAATTCCTCTTGGATGCTCATACCATGATGCCTAACCGTCTGGAGGATACACAGTCCTCCAAGGTAACAAGTGTCGGTTCCACACAGGAACAATCTCTTCAGTGATGCTCAATCTCTTTGGTTTGTAGGTGTTTGGGTTTGGGGGTTTTCCTCACTTGATGATTTTCGCTCAAAGTCCTCGGAGGATGGGATGCTCTCAATGACAAGTGTTAGTTTCTCTTGGAGTAGCCAACCATCTAGTAGTTGTAGGGGGCGGCTATTTATAGCCTAGGGAGCACCCCGACATGATAAGACATAAATGCCCTTCAATGATATGACCGTTAGGTGGGTATATATTTTGGGACAGCTGGCGCGTAGCACAACAGCGGTCGGATATTTGAGGTTCAAATTCCTCGGGGCTATCATGTTCCTTACTATGTATGCAATCCGCACTGGCAAATTCCTAACTCCTCAGTCAGACTAAATTCCTCAGAGACCATAAGGTCTTCGTCTCTGTCACTAAAGAAATCGACTGAACTGATATGAGATTTCCAATGGCTTCACTCGAAGGATTAGGTAGGTGTAGGATTTTGAGATGAGCATCACTTGGAAATCACTTTCCTTAGTACTACCTCAACCCCCTTTAATAGTACGGTGTTTCCTATGACTCAAGAAAGATAAAATGAAACTACGAAAACAAAAGTCTTCACGCTTCATAATCCTTGCATGAATGTCAGGACCCCGATCCTATGCCACACCGATCTAGCATGTAACACCTCATATCACTTTGCGGCCTCACGCACGGTATTCCCACGGGTGTCGCCTTACCAGGCCCGAGACCGTTTGCGCCTTTTGGCTCACGTATATGATAGTGTCGCTAGCATCCATATGACGAAGAACCCGGGCTGACATGGCTAGTCGTAAACCCAAAGTGGCACTAACTTACAGGGACAGGCATACATGACCCAACAACGAACGTGTCGGTCATCAGCGAGTGAATCCGGGCTGTAGCAGCTGGGCTAGTAGGACTCCGGTAAACCGGGATGTAGCAGGCTAAAAGGACTTCGGTATACACCGTGTGACATTTCCCCGAAGGGACAGACACGGAACGAAGAAGGACACATGCCGGACAGCCTAAGTGTTCCGGAGCAGTAGCAAGCTACCAAGGCTCAGTGGAAGCACTAGAAGACATTTCCCGGTAAGAGAGGCTACCAAGGATAAACAACTAGATAGTCAGATCCCACACATACCAAGCATTTCAATATCATACACACAATATGCTCGATATGTGCAAATACAACATGGCATCACAACATGACTGTACAACTCAAGTATTTTATTCATTAGGCTCCGAGGAGCGAGATATTACAAACATGGGTCTCATGACCCAACAATCAGAGCATACAAGTCAAAACACATGCGGAAGCTTAACATGTCTGGTACAGACATCTACAAATGAAAAAGGCTGAGAAGCCTGACTATCTACCAGATCCTGCCGAGGGCACAAGATCGTAGCTGAGGTAACAAGCTAAACGTCGAAGTCCACACAGTACTACTAGTGAGACTGAAGTCTCTCTCCAAAAACATAAATTAAGCAACATGAGTACAAATGTACCCAGCAAGACTTACATCAGAACTAACTACATATGCATCATTATCAACAAAGGGGATGGTGGGGTTTAACTGCAGCAAGCCAGCTTTGACTCGGTGGCTAACCTGAACTACGACTGCAAGTAACTCTTTTGAGGTGGCGCACACGAGTCCACATATTCACCATATCAATACACCACTATGAATCCGCTCCCGTCTCCCTAGAGAACGCCATCCATAGCACTCACGCTTATCTTGCGTATTTTAGAGTATCCACTTCAAGTTATCTATGAACTGCACAGGCAACCCAGAAGTCCTTTACCGCGGACACGGCTATTCGAATAGATCATATTAACTCACACACGCTCTCACCACTTACTGCCGTTTACACGACATGTACTCGGCAACCTTCAAGCGGAAGCCCAGCGAGGGTGTCGGCCACGACCTGACTAACCACACAAGTCTCTCGTCCAGGTTTATCGCCTATTTGGGTTCCATCCGCAAGGAGATCCGGCCGGGGTGTCGCTCACGGCCCCAAACGATGTGTGCAGGGTTCCCAAGCCCACCATCCGGGTGCCACTTGGTACACCGGGCCACTGTGCCTAGTCTGTCCCAAGCCCACCTGTACCGGGTGCCACTTGGTAGACTACTAGCACTACCTACAAACACCAGAAACTAGTTGCAACTCCTGGACAGAGATCGAGTTGATTAATAAGTCGAGAGAGCTTGGAGTGCCCGGAGCCCAATGTGTGGTAGTAACTGTTCATGGATCACAAACACAGAACTCAGTTCCTGAGGACGGCTGCAATGAGACAACCCACCATGTACTCCTACATGGCCTCTCACCGCTACCTTTACCAAATCGTGTTCACACACTTAGCTCTCAATAGTAGGACATGTTCACACACCTCCAATTCATCCCCGATGAATCAGACCTGACACAACTCTAAGCAATAGTAGGCATGACAAACAAGCATGAATGAGTAGGCACATCAGGGCTCAAACAACTCCTACTCATGCTAGTGGGTTTCATCTATTTACTGTGGCAATGACAGGTCATGCAGAGGAAAGGGGTTCAACTACCGCAGCATGTAACAGTTGAATCGTTGTTGTCCTAATGCAGTAAAAGAGAGCAGGAGCGAGAGAGTGGGATTGTATCGGAATGAACAAGGGGTTTTTGCTTGCCTGGCACTTCTGAAGATAGTATAGTTCTTCATCGGTGTCATCGATCACATCGTCGGTACACGTCTACTGAGAGGGGACAAGCACCGACAAACAAAGAAGAAACACAATCAATGCAATGCAACAATATGATGCATGAATGTGACATTGCAATATGCTGTGGTTTGTGCTAATGCAACTAAAACCAGATTAATGAAGTTGGTTTGAATCCAAGATTCAAATTCAAACTCCACATGTGGTTATTTAAATGCCATTTAATTGAATTGTCCTAAACAGCAACTTTAAGTTGTTCCAACATGCATGAAAATTGTACAGATTGATAGATTGGATTTTTCTGATCATTTTTCATATATAATTTATTTCATTTGGAGTTACGGTTGATTTTATATGATTTTTAGAAGTCTTGGACATTTTCTGGAATTAAATAAATCAAATAGATTTATTTAAAATCCAGAAAAGCATTACTGCGTCAGCCTGACGTCAGCATGACGTAAGCGAGTCAACGGGACGTCCAGGTCAACCTGACCAGTGGGTCCCGCGTGTCAACAGTTAGTTAAACTAACTAAACTTAGTTAGTTCTAAACTGAGTTAATTAGAAGAGGGGGGCCCACTTGTCATAGACTCAGGGGAGTCAACCTGGGCCCACCCGGTCAAGGTCAACGGGTCAAACCCGCTGGTGTTTAGCCGCCTGCCAGGCCATATGCGGCGGTGAGAGTGCATTAGCGCATTCCGGCGACCAAATGAGCGGCGGAGGGCATCTACGCGTAGCTGGGAACAAGTCGCGGCGTTTGGTGGCGGTGGTGGAGCTTGGGGTGGCCGGAAACGTCGCCGGCGACGACCTTGGCGGTCGCCGGAGTTCGGCCGAGGTCGAACACGGAGCTAGGGGGCACGGCGAGGCGCGTGGAGTGGTGCTACGGGTTCCTGCGAGTAGGGTGAGTGCGTTGGACATGGTGGTGTGGCCAGTGGGTGGCCGGAGTCACGTCGGTGACGAGCTCAGCGGCGGCGCGTGCGGTGAAGCCTCGTGCAGTCGCTACGGTCCTCGAGAGCGAGAAAGGAAAGGGGAAGGAGGTAGCTGGCCTCACGGAGGTCACGTAGGAGCAGACGGCGCGGTCGGGGACGAGCTGGTGCGGCGGCGACAGTGAAGGGGATCTCCGGCGGTGCTCGGTGAAGATGAGCTCAAAGAAGATGAAGTAGGGCTCGCGACCGCTCGGGGCTTGGGCTGCTCGATGGAGTCGACGACGGCGGAGTTGTTGGACACGGTGGCTCGGTACGGGGACGATGGTGGACGCGGTTCCATGGTGGCGCGGGCGCAGCACCGTCGGCCATGGCGGAGGGAGAGCGAGGGAGAGAGGCAGGGGGGCGAATGAGGTGTCCACGGGGTCGGAGCGGCGACGTGGAGATCACCCAGGTGTCCAGGGGCGTGGGCGGCAAGCAGGTGGCGCCGTGGCGAGCTCGCGCTCGTCGGCGTCACCTCTGTGTCTGCCTGGCGAGGACGAAGCAGCTGGCTGGCATGGGCCAGCACAGTGTTGGGCCTGCCAGGTGGGCTGCGGCCAGGTAAGTTCCCTCCTTCTCTTTTATTTTCATTTTCTATTTTCTGTAATTGTGTTTGGCTTTAATAAAAATGCCAGGGCATTTCCAAAAATCATGAAACTGCTCAATGTCACTGTTTGGAATATTTCCAACAGCAAACATTTCAAATTGGGATTATTTGAGCATTTAAAATATTATTTAGCAATTAAATGCCCAAATGCAAATATCGTATGATTTAATTCAAAAATCCAGAATGGCCTAGAAAAATGTGCACCATTTTTGGGAGAGGTTCTAGACCAATCCAAAAATAATGAACTTTTCTGAAGAGCATTTTGGGTTCATTGAGAATATTTTTATTTGAACCTAGTTGATTTGATCTGGTGCTAGGGTTTGAGCAATCCCCATTTCAACTTTCTGTAAAAGTAAACATGATGCATCACCAAAGACTAGCACTAGTGCATTGCTAGAAGCTAGGGATGTGACAATGAATATCCAAGTCCTCAAGGTCACACCAATTTATTCACTTTCAAAATCTTCAGGAGAACCAAAGTCTTCAGCTGAAGATATACATTTTTAGGGGTTGACTTTCATCGTAAATATCAAACTCCTCATCAACTTATAGAGCATGTGTACACTCACAAACATATTAGTCCCTTAACCTATAAGTCTTCAATACACCAAAATCAATAAGGGGCACTAGATGCTTACAGAATCAATCCCTACCAAGGATCTCCTCCACCACCGCAATATAGCCACTACGTCGGCGTGCCGGTTGTGCGGCTCGGCGGACTCTTGGCGACACAGGCTTCTCGAGTGTTCCATGGTGCGGTCAGTATGGGAATTGGCGTCGGATTCCATAGTGGAGCAGATGAGCTGGGATGAAAACACAAGTGCTAGAAGTTGGTTGTTCAACATGCAAAATCTTCTATCTCATGATGAGTTTACAAGGGTGGGCATCACACTTTAGGCAATTTGGTATGCTAGAAGGAAAGTGATTCACGAGGATATACATCAGACTCCTTTTGCCACAAATGCTTTTGTAAACTCCTTTATAAGTGACCTTCAGGTGCTACAGAAGCCAACAAGTGAACCAAGGGAGGAGCAGACCCGACCGAATCACTGGACCCCCCTCTAGAGAACATGGTTAAGATCAATGTAGATGCGGCGCTTAACAAAAGAAATGATGTAGGAGCAGTTGTAGCAGTTTGTAGGGATCATCAGGGCTTGTTTTTGGGTGCATCCATTTTTACTCTTATGGGAATTGTGGACCCTACAACTCTGGAGGCAATTGCAGTTTGGGAGTCACTAGCATTGGCTGATGATCTTTATGAGCGGGCGATTGTTGTCTCTTCGGATTGCAAGGTGGTTATCGAGGATATCAAGAAGGACAGTGCAGCTACTTATGGTGTTGTTATTCATGAGATTATAGATAACTCTAAAACTTTTTCTTTGTGTTCTTTCAATCATGAATTTAGGAGCTTGAATTTCGAGGCTCACAACTTAGCGAAGCATGCTTTTTCACTTGGGATTGGCCGCTGTGTGTGGTTAGGCAATCCGGGTGACCTTTCTTTCGTCCCTGTAAACATTGTGATGGCATAATAAAAAGCTTCACGAGGTTGTCTAAAAAAATAGAAGAAGTAGAGGGGTAGTATGCTAGAAATCACTTGAATTTACATTGTAGACACATTTTTTCATTGTCACAGAACATTTGTTTCTAAAGTTATCAACATTTTTTTAAATCGTGCTGACAAATTTTTATACTATGTTTTTTAATAGAGTATAGATGCAAATATTCATGCATACGCATATACACTCACCTATATGAATGCACGCATGCACACCCTACCACTATGAGCACCTCCGAGAGATTAAACTGGCACAAGATTGATGAAGTCATCACAGGCGCCTCCGTAATCGATAGGAGCATCTCTTCCCACTGAATGAAGATTGACAGGTAGTCTAAAATAAATCCAGGGAAATATAACCACCAGTGTCGTCTAGGACTTGAACCCCGATGGGCTATTTCCATGACAAAGAACCTAATCATCTGAGATAGGCTTAGTTAACAATTTTTTAAATTTATGGTTTAAAATTTCTTAAGTAGATTTAGATTTTAAATATATTCATTTAATAAAAATATAAAAGGAGAAGGAAAAAAATAAATTTGAGTGATGTCACTATGTAACGTTGGACTCTCTGGCCTTCCATCGGAAACTAGACCATTGTCCGAATTTCGGATGCCCCGAAACACAACTCAAAAGTTTGGACCACACAGAAATGTCTCTGAATGATGTTTTACAACCGTATTTCCACGAGGACTTTATCGTGGAACATGAATATAACTGATAGGATGTGCAATTGGTGTAAGCAATCAAGTTACCACCCCGAGTTCATCACTGTCACCCCTCTTAATGGTGCAACTTTTTGCGTCTGTACTGTGCCAAAAAAATGGTGTGGCCTCCATATGCTCAAAAGCAAAGGTAAAAGATGTATATATGGGGCATGCTACCTTTCTTCTCTCTTGGGCCTTATGTGGTCAAACTTCCTGTTTTGACCATTTTCAATTAGTTTAACAAGATCTGACTCCGGTTCGATTTATTTGTTTTGAAATTTGACCTTTTTCTTACCGCCACAGAGATTGGCAGTAGGTATGCATATCCTACCGCCATAATCCGCAGCGGTAGCCGACTAACACACGTCAGCAGCTAACTGACGGCCGCCGTGAGCTCTGGTCGACCCTACCGCCACAGGGTCTGGTGGTAAGATGTGAGACCCTACCGCCGAACTGTTTGGTTGTAGGATCGAGGCACATATAACCTGGCGCTGGTTCGCCCTCCCCCTCCCCATCTCTCCCCACCCAGCCGCCCTCTCTGTTCTTCCCCTCTTTCTCGTCCCATCCACTGTCCCCCTCGGATCTCTCTCGTTTCTTCATCATTCCTGTGGATCGAGATGGCTCCGAAACGAGTAAAGTAAGCTCCTTCGATCCATCCAATTAGGTTTTCTTAAATAGCTTCCGATTCGATGCATTATTTGATTCAAGCCCACCCTAGTTCATGTTAAAAAATTCTTGATATGCTGCTTATTGAAGGAATGAACTCATAGGTTTGTTTTGATGTGATGAACATTGATATGTGTGCCATATGAACCTTTGTGATGAATCTTGATATGTATTTACTTTTTTTTGAACTACATGATGAACCCCCTAGTTCATGTTCATGTTAAAAAAAATCTTCATATGCTTATTGAAGGATTAAAATCATAGGTTTTTTTATGTGATGAACCTTTGTGATGCATCTCAACCATATGAACCTTTGTGATGCATCTATATGTATCCTAGTTCATGTTCATGTTTAAAAAAATCTTGATATGCTTATTGAAGGAAAGAACTCATATGCTTACTGAACGAATGAACTACATGATATTGAAGGAGTGAACTACATGATGCGATGAACCTTTGTGATCAACCATATGCATAAACATTGTACAAAATGAATGAATAATGTTAAAACAATCTTATGCAGAATGAATGAATGAATGAATCATGCTTATGAGAATCATGTTTACAAATGAATGAATAAAAATTGTTACAAATGTGTGTTGAATTATGGTTATGCTATTTTAATTATGCTTATGCTTATGTTTATGCAATTTTATTTAGGAGGCCGCCTCTTGCAGGCAACATCGACACTAACTATACCATGCTTGACCTTGTGTTCGATAAGGGTCATCGTGTCCGTTTCATTGAGAATGTAGTGGTAATTACCATTCTTGAACCAAATCTTTCGAATTGATGAAAACAAGTTGGTAATTATATGGTTCTTCATTTTGCCAGATGCTTCCGCCACTGCGGATGAGGGGTCACAAGACGACCATTAGGGTGGAGTACGACGACCGGTACGCACCGTTTTACACGAAAGCCCGACTTTTGGGTTTTGTCTTGCAGTAGGTTGCCTCACTCATACTGAAAACCAGAAGTGGCTGAAATTTTTCGGTAGGGTTGGACACCCTACCGTCAGGGATCTCGACGGTAGGGTTACACCTCCCACCGCCAAAGCCGTCGGCGATAGGCCATCTGCCAGATCAGCGTCGGTGAGACGACGTCTACCGTTACTCTACTGCCAAAGGTTCTGGCGGTAGGCTACGCAACTCTACCGTCGAGGTCCCTGGCGGTAGGAAAAGGGTCAAATGTAAATAAAAAATCAAACCGGGGTCAGATCCAATTAAACTTTTTGAAAAGGGTCAAAACACAAATTTTAGCCGCCTTATGTAGTAGCATACCTTATATGCCATCAATTAACAAAGTTAGACCAGAACACATATGTCATCTACACCGGAACCCCACTTATGGCGAAAATTTCACTTTTAAAGGGACAATTATGTTTCTCTATTATACAAGATTTATTATCCTCATAATACGTTTTCTTATTTAATTCCAACACCGTATCTATGAGTATTCTTTAATTGGAAAGTGATACTATAGACAAACCATTACCATTGAGAGTGTTGTAAGATATGAGTAAAGCCAAATAATTACCGTAGGGTCGAATTTAAGTTGTATATGGAATGTGTCGGAAGATCACACATTCCACGGTAATAGCGCACCCCCGCCACACGTGGCTCTAACACCTTAGTAATAACCGCCACACGCAGTGGTAGAGGTAGAGGGTGGTCAGGGTGGGCCATGGCCCACCCTGAGATTTGGAAATAGGTTTTATATCATAGGAGAAAGACTTTTTTTTAAAAAAAGCAATGTATTATTTGTACAGTAGCATTCTTGGCCCACCCTGGTTCAGTCGCCTAGCTCCGCCACTGGTCGCACGTGGTAGACCATGTCGTAGATCTCCGTCCTATTTATGGTGCGCGACAAAAGTGCATGCCTATGCGCGTGTGGTGTCACATGTGGATTGCATTTGCATAATACAATTATAAAATGCATTATCAATGTCAGATATTTTTTGATTATTTGCCAAAATTTGCATAACGAGGTTAAA
>NC_057810.1:670836662-670891969 GCF_018294505.1 Triticum aestivum | reverse complement strand
ATTACTGTCACACGCTTTTTTTTTAGGATCTATTACTGTCACACGCTATGCTAGTGCTATACTGCTACTTCCAGCTGGGCCCAAAGCCCCAGGAGATCACAGACCCATCGCCACCTGAACCGTGGGCCCGGGGCGTACGCCTCACATCCGAAGCCTATATAAGCAGCCACTTCCTAAGCCCCCCCTCTCCCCTCCCCCTTCCTCTCTGCCCCCCTCCCGGAAAAAAATCAGGAAAGGGGAGAGGAAACCAAGCAGGCGAATTTAGGGCTTTCTCCTCGGATTTCCTGCGATCTCGCCGCCGATTCGCCCAATCCAATGCCGCGCGCGTCCGGCTCCGCGGCCCGCCCGGCGGCCGCCGCCACCAGCGGTAAGAACGGGGCCAATCCGGGCTTTTTCGGGCTGATGGGGGTTTATTATCGGCGCGACGGCGCGCCGGTCCTTTCCGGCGGGCTTCGGGGGGCGCGGGGCGGCGGCTCCGACGCAATGCGTCTGGCTGATTGCGCTGGCTTGCCGGTTCTTTGGCCGGGGGATTCCGATTTAGATGCGCTTGCGTGCGCGCGGCTGATGGGGGCGTGCGGATTTGTTTTGGGGGCGGAGCCGCGATCGGACGCCGGTGTCGCCCCGATTGGGTTGCTCTGGTGCTTGGAATGGAGGGATGCCGTTGGGTAGTACGGAATAGGGCCCTGATTTTTGCTTCGGGAGGCTTGCCACCCTGCTGATGTACGGCGATAGGTAGGCTATTAGGTGCTTCTTGAATTGGGGGGCGGTGGTGTTACAGGGGAGCATCAGAATTGAAATTTGGCCCTTTGGAAATGGTTCAGATGTTTCTTGGGTTGGTTTACCATGGAATTAGGGAACTTTGGAATTGATTTTTATTCACTTGATGATTTACTTTGTGCAAGAATTCTCATTGCTAGGTTCAGGCATGTTCAGTGGGATCTGATTTCCTCCATGAAAAATCTGTTGTAGTTTTCTTAATAGGTTGTAATTTAGCTGGCCATTTTTCTTCAGGGGGGTTTGTGTTGTTTAGGTTTATGCTGGCAGAGTCCTTTATTTACTAGTGTGCAAAAGTCATAATTATTGGACAGTACTACGGCACTTCCGCGTGAATCCGTCATCCACGTCGTTTTCTTGTTATACCTTGCATGCCGTGCGTGACCAGGCCCAGGGTCGTAGGTGCGCGGGAACGATGGACGAACGTTAAGATTCCCATCTTTGTTCATACTGGGATCTTGAAAAAGATATCAGAATGCTGAGAATTAGTTGTTTCCCATTATGAATTAGTTTGCTCGGATTAAATAGGTACAATGCTGTTGTTTACACTGATGTTATATCTCTGCCATAGCCTCTGACCGGCCTGCAATTCATTTTGTCAAATTAACTTAATTTATCTTACCCATCAATTTGCCTTAACAGATTATGAGTTAATCTATTTATTATGCGTGTAATTCTTCACCATCTTACATAATCCATCTGTGCCATACTGTATTATTTATTGGAAGCCAAGTCGATATGTACAAATGCCAGCCTTTGTCTCTGGAAAACCAATGTATTGTTAAAAGCTGTTTTCCATTTTACTAAGTTGCAAGTCGCATAAAATTTGTGTGGTTTTGTTTCCAAGGAAGACTTCCATAGTTTTATCAAATCATTGCCTTTTCACTTCATCAAGTTAGTACTCACCTATGAGTACACGTCCCCAGGACATGCTCTTCAATGGTAATATTTGTAACCTCTTGCTTTGATTTCCATTCCAGCGAGCAGCGATGCCGGCCACTCTGAGCCATCATGCAGCACACCTGCCTATCAGAAGGTGTTTCGCCCTGTTACTCGGTCGATGACCTGTATACCTCCTGCGGTTGCTGCTACACCTGATGCGAAGAAAAGAGTCGATAGCACAAGCAGCAATAGAAGTACTCCAGATGCTCGCTTTAGCATTCAGTTAGCTGCAGCACGGCCCACTGTAACCCGTGCTCGAACCCCTCAGGAAGTGACTAAATCTGCTTGGAAACCTCTTACTCAGCCTGCTGTTCTGAGTGAAGACCATAAGCGAGCAAGTACTCCTGCAACCAACCCTACTGCCAAGCGCTCCAGAGTTACTTCCGCACATGCTGCTAAAGATTCAGCTTCTAAAGTTAATCGAAATGTTCGCAGTGGTATGTATTAGAGGCTTTGTGTACTCGTTTTAATCATTCATTTTTTTAGGACATTCATATTGTATTCCTAGTTTTGATTGGCTTTATTAATATCCAGGTAAAAAGAACAGAAACGAAGAATGTGCTAGTGAGGGTGATCAATCGGATGGTGCTGTCATCCCATCTCCACCAAAGAAGCTACAGAGCGGCAAGGGACCTTCTGATGTAGTTTCAAAAAGGAAAAGCACCATCAGAAGCAAGGGTGCTAAATTAGCTGCTCCGCTGATTATGGGGAATCCAAGAACTGAACTTGGAAATGATCCTGCCAGTGTTGATCCATTGCCTGCACAGCAGCTGCAACTTGAGATTGCAAAGAAGTCGAATGCCATTACAGAAGCTGTTGGCAGCCAAGTCAATCAGTCAGTTGCTGCAGCCATTACAGAAGCTATTTCCAGTGGAACAAGTCAAGTCAATCAGTTGGTTGCTCCAGCAACTACGGATGCTGTTGTCAGAGGAAAAAGGCAAGCTGATCAGTTGGTTACTCCAGTCATTACAGAAGCTCTTGGCAATAGAAGGCAGATCAGTCAGCCGGTTGCCCCAGTCATTACAGAAGCTGTTGGCAACAGAACACACCAGGTCAACCAGTTGGCTGCTCCCGTCGTTACATTGCCCAGGCAACACTTTCAAAATAACAATCAACAGAAGATCACCAAGATACCCCTGCACACAAGCCAGGCCAGCGTGCGGGCTGGTGCTACTGGCCCAATGGTCGTACCAAAGCTAGAAATCGGGAATGCGAATGAGTCTTCCCATGCTGTGTCGAGTGCTGCTTACAGGAAGGCACTGTTAATCAAGCAGCAAGAGCAGCTTCTGCAGCAATATAAGTTGGTGAATTCACAAACGCAGCTTCACATCAAGGGTCCTGGTAAAGTTCTACTACTTTTGGAACTAAAATAGCTACAGGCAACATAATTCGGTGAATTCACACCTAAATTAGAACTGTTCTTTTGTATTCTCATTTCGAGGCAGGCATAGTTTTGGTGACCTGACCGTACTTGCCTCATTGCAATTTCAGCTCTGTTTGAGGATGATGAAGCGCCAGAGACAGAGCCGCTGGGGACAAGGTGCGCGCTCTGCAAGCTCGACCTCGCTTTTGAGGCCCATGGGGGCGCCGCCCACGATGCCTCTGCTCCCCCTGTCATCGCTGTCCTTAGATGCCACCATACATTCCACAGCAGCTGCATCGAGGACGTCTACGGCCTCGCTGAGCCCGCCCAGTGTATTGCGTGCCTCGACAGCGAGACAGCGCACTGATGGTCAGCCAGTAGCACTGATCTGTGTGGCTGAGCTGCGGTGTAGGGCTTGAAAAGAAGGGTGCTCTTAGAGTGCATATATAGATGGTGTTGTTGTCTCTTGTCTGCTGGTAGAAATATTATGAGGTGGCTTGCTTGGCTCAGATCAAAGTCGAATTACCCTTTTGCCTTTTGCTTTAGGCGGTGTAATTAGCATTAGCAAGCTTTTGATTTTGATGGGCAGCCAGTTAATCCATCGGACACCATGGATGTTTCCTTATCATAGATATATATAGATATTGACCTGCATTTTCGGGTGCTTGGGTGGAAAAGTGTTCCATCTTCTGTGTGCATCAACTTCTGGAGCAAGTTCTTAAAAAGAAAAAAACTTCTTTGGTATTAGCAACAAGTTTTCATGAATGTACTATTTCTGGAGTAGCTTAGAACTTCTTTGTTCAGAAAAAAAAAGTATTGTCGAGGCAGGGGTCCCAACTCATTGTCAGACTTTCGGGCAGACTCTTTCAATCTTGGGCCGAGGTTCGGTGACGATTGCAGAAAAGCCGGAAGGTTTGCACCGCAGTCTGGGCTTTGAGAGAAAGAAAGAAAAGTGCTGGGGGCACTGATGTCGGAAAAACCTATTTGACGCTCACTGATGTCTGTGGTAACCTGGCACTGGAGTCCAGGCCTTGTGGCACAAGGTCTATTTGTGGCCCAGTTGTGTGAAATGCCCATGTAACGCTGAGGCCTACTGGTGTGGGGCCCAGCGAGAAAAGGCGGAGCGTACTCGGATTCCCTGACTTTGGCATTCACGCATCGCACGCGAGCTGGTGCTGGCCGGCCGGTGTGTCAGGCGTCGCTTTGCCAGTGCAGCAGCATTCATTGACGACGAAACTGGGCGACGCGAACATATGCCGGTGGGGGTCGGTGGCAACTTTTTACCCCCAAACACATTCCGGATGCATGGAGAGAGTCAAGTTTTGTACTAGTAGCCTTCCTCCTCTTTGGTTCTCAGTAAATTGTGTTTTGTATACTACCGTAATGCTACTCCTGAAAACCAAGTAAAATGGCTTGCTAAACCAAAAGCCAAGGAGCCTTTTTTCCCCTCCTGAAAAACCAAAGGCCTCCTCTCGCTTTTCATCTTTTGGGACAGATTGCGGGTCTCAAGGAACACAAAAGCGTGCGCGCTTCTTTTCATATCCCACCCCCAAAAATGCTCTCCCTTCCCCTGGTTTCACAAACCCGTGACGTCGTCTCCCGCCTCCACAAGCTTCAAACACAAAGCCAACTTCAAGGTGCCGATCTATTCTGTTTGGGTGTAAGAGCAACTCCAACACAGGCGGCCTCGCGTTTTGTCCGTTTGGATCGGCCAAGTTGACGACGCGTTCACTTTTTGGTTTGGATCGGCCGGTGTGCCGAACAGTGGAAGACCCATTTTTCTTTGCATAAAAAAACCACACGGCCCAAATGAACATATTTAAACATTAAATGACCGGTCAACCATCGGTCTCAGTCCACTTAGACAACATTAAATGACCGGTCAACCATCGGCCGCAGTCCACTTAGACATTAATAAAACTTAAAAAACTAAAAAAAATGCTTGTGTGGTCAGCGCACTACCCTATGCATCATCATCGTCCTCCTCCTCCCCGGAGCCGGTAAGATCGATGAACGCCGGCCCAGCCCAAGGGAAAGCGGTCTCCTACTCCGCACGCGCCGCCTCCTCCGCCGTTTGCCTCGTCGGCGGCTGCACTGCAGCTGCGCGGGCATGCTCCTCCTCCTCCCACTCTAGGGGTTCCTCCTCCGCCTCCTGTGCCAAGCGACACTCCAGCTCCATCTGTTGCTCGCCATCGCCGCGCTCGTCCGCCAGCGCGCACGCCCTCCATTGTTGGAGGTACGTGGCCTCCTACTCCGGCGTCACCCCGAGCCACATGGGCGGCGCGCTGACCCACTCACGGAGCTGGCCTGTCCACTGGTAGAGCTCCGGCTCGAGCTCCTTGGACGGCGGCTCGGTCTTGGACTCGGGGAGGAACACCGTCGGTGGCAGGATGACGCTGTCGCCGGCTGCGGACAGCGCGAGGGCCTCCTCCAGGCCATGCCAATGCACGTCCTCCTCGTGTCTACTCTCCTCGGTTGATGTCTGTGTATGAGATCTTTGTTGTACTTATTATTTGAATCTTATTTGTTGCTTCTCAATCTTGCAAGCTGGGAATCAATGAGATGTGTAGGCATCTTTGTTGTACTTATTATTTGAATCTTATTTGTTGGTTCTGAATCATGCAAGCTGGAAAACACGACATGATGATGCAGAAGACAACAACCATAACAAACTGTTCAAACCTGGTAGTATTGTCTATGTGAAAGTGCGGCAAATGTGTTGACCGTGTGCGTCCTGAGAATAATAATTCTAATTGTTCTGCATGTTGATCCCGTGGCACTGATAGAACGAGCCAATGTATTGCTTGTTTTAAGAATAAATTTTAATTAAAGGTAATTAAATTTAAGTAAAGTGACCACTAACACTTGTTATTACAGTACTAATACAGACCCGCTCATGAACCGACGTGTGGCCAGAATAGGTTTCTTAATGGAGGCGTTTGAATGCGCCAAGGGTGCATGTTCTGCCAGGCGTGCAGCGGGCGGGGGAGGGGTAGTAACTGTTGTCGCATGTACACACTCAGTTTACTATTGAATCCAGTTTTCCAAGAGCTGAAAAACGAACTGCTGGATATGGACTTCAGCAAGGAGTTCACCTTTTAGTTCACTTGAAGAGACTCCAATGGTGATCTGAGGGGTGAGCCTGCTGGATATGGACTTCAGCAAGGAGTTCACCTTTGAGTTCTCCGTTCAGCCCCATGGCTGCACCAAGTTGAATGTGATGTACACCAACGGACTTGGTGAAGCTCTGCCTCGACGAGTTCAAGCAGTACCTACAGGACAAGAAACCACAAGGTCGCAGGACTAGACCTTGTGCCTATCCATTCGTCTCCTGGCAGGGACCAGCGGATCGCCGTCGCCCAGGTATGCGTGCGGGACGAGGTTCTCGTCTACCACTATTGTAGGTCCATCAGAGGTCCTGGAGCATTCGCCCGTTTCATCGGCAGCACCGACTGCACCTTCGCTATGCTGGAGAGAAGGAAGAACGCGACGATTCGGCTATCTTGTGCAACAAGCTTGTTGACATCCAGAAGCAATACAAGATCATCGGCAATGGGCAGGAGAAGGACTCCATGGTTGATCTCACCGAGACCATCATCGACCCCTTCTACGCCAACATGAAAGAAGACAATGATATCAAGGACCTGAACACGTGGGAGGTACCTCTGAATCTAGCCTACATAACCTACGCGGCCAAGGACGCATACACATGCTACGACAAGTACAGGCGGATCTTAGACATGAGGGTGTGTCTGCTTCCCATAACCGACGAGTACACGGACAGCCGCATGATAACCCACAAGTGTAGGGGATCGCAACAACTTTCGAGGGTAAAGTATTCAACCCAAATTTATTGATTCGACACAAGAGGAGCCAAAGAATATTCTTGAGTATTAGCAGTTGAGTTGTCAGTTCAACCACACCTGGATAACTTAGTATCTGCAGCAAAGTATTTAGTAGCAAAATAGTATGATAATAAAGGTAACCGTGGCTAAAGTAAAGATAATAGTTTTTGGGTTTTTGTAGTAGTTGTAACGGTAGTAACGGAAAAGTAAATAAGCGAAGAACAGTATGTGAAAAGCTCGTAGGCAATGGACCAGTGATGGATAATTATGTCGGATGCGATTCCTCATGTAATAACTATAACATAGGGTGACACAGAACTAGCTCCAGTTCATCAATGTAATGTAGGCATGTATTCCGTAAATAGTCATACGTGCTTATGGAAAAGAACTTGCATGACATCTTTTGTCCTACCCTCCCGTGGCAGCGGGGTCCTAGTGGAAACTAAGGGATATTAAGGCCTCCTTTTAATAGAGAACCGGAACAAAGCATTAGCACGTAGTGAATACATGAACTCCTCAAACTACGGTCATCACCGAGAAGTATCCCGATTATTGTCACTTCGGGGTTGTCAGATCATAACACATAATAGGTGACTATAGACTTGCAAGATAGGATCAAGAACACACATATATTCACGAAAACATAATAGGTTCAGATCTGAAATCATGGCACTCGGGCCCTAGTGACAAGCATTAAGCATAGCAAAGTCATAGCAACATCAATCTCAGAACATAGTGGATACTAGGGATCAAACCCTAACAAAACTAACTTGATTACATGGTAAATCTCATCCAACCCATCACTGTCCAGCAAGCCTACGATGGAATTACTCACGCACGGCGGTGAGCATCATGAAATTGGTGATGGAGGATGGTTGATGATGACGACGGCGAGGAATCCCCCTCTCCGGAGCCCCGAACGGACTCCAGATCAGCCCTCCCGAGAGATATTAGGGCTTGGCGGCGGCTCCGTGTCGTAAAAGGCGATGAAACTTTCTCCCTGATTTTTTTTCTCCCCGAACGTGAATATATGGAGTTGGAGTTGAGGTCGGTGGAGGTCCAGGGGGCCCACGAGATAGGGGGCGTGCCCAGGAGGAGGGGGCGCGCCCCCTGTCTCGTGGACAGGGTGTGGGCCCCCTGATGTATTTCTTTCGCCCAATAATTATTATAAATTCCAAAAAGTGCCTCCGTGGATTTTCAGGACATTCCGAGAACTTTTCTTTTCTACACATAAAACAACATCATGGCAGTTCTGCTGAAAACAACGTCAGTCCGGGTTAGTTTCATTCAAATCATGCAAGTTAGAGTCCAAAACAAGGGCAAAAGTGTTTGGAAAAGTAGATACGTTGGAGACGTATTAACTCCCCCAAGCTTAAACCTTTGCTTGTCCTCAAGCAATTCAGTTGATAAACTGAAAGTGATAAAGAAAAACTTTTACAAACTCCGTTTGCTCTTGTTGTTGTAAACATGAAAAGCTAGCATTCAGGTTTCAGCAAATATTATGAACTAACCATACTCATAATAACACTTAGGTCTCACAATTACTCATATCAATAGCATAATCAGCTAGCGAGCCATAATAATAAAACTCGGATGACAACACTTTCTCAAAACAATCATAACATGATATAACAAAATGGTATCTCGCTAGCCCTTTCTGAGACCGCAAAACATAAATGTAGAGCACCTTTAAAGATCAAGGACTGACTAAACATTGTAATTCATGGTAAAAGAGATCCAGTCAAGTCATACCCAATATAAACCAATAGTAATGAATGCAAATGACAGTGTGCTCTCTAGCGGGTGCTTTTAATAAGAAGGGTGATGACTCAACGTAAAAGTAAATAGATAGGCCCTTCGCAGAGGGAAGCATGGATTTGTAGAGGTGCCAGAGCTCGATTTTAAAATAGAGATTGAATAACATTTTGAGCGGCATGCTTTTGCTGTCAACGCAACAACTATGAGATGGCTGTATCTTCCATACTACATGCATTATAGGAAGTTCCCAAACAGAATGGTAAAGGTTTATACTCCCCCAACCACCAACAAGCATCAATCCATGGCTTGCTCGAAACAACGAGTGCCTCCAACTAGCAACAGCCTTGGGGGAGTTTTGTTTAATTATTTTGATTTGCTTTGATCTTTTTGGATCATGGGACTGGGCATCCCGGTTACCGGCCCTTTCTCATGAATGAGGAGCGGAGTCCACTCCTCTTGAGAATAACCCACCTAGCATGAAGATATAGGCAGCCCTAGTTGTAACATGAGCTGCTCGAGCATACAAAACATAATTTCATTTGAAGGTTTAGAGTTTGGCACATACAAATTTACTTGGAACGGCAGGTAAATACCGCATATAGGAAGGTATAGTGGACTCATATGGAACAACTTTGGGGTTTAAAGAGTTTGGATGCACAAGCAGTATTCCCGCTTAGTACAGGTGAAGGCTAGCAAAAGACTGGGAAGCGACCAACTGAGAGAGTGACAACAGTCATGAACATGCATTAAAATTAATTTACACCGAGTACAAGCATGAGTAGGATATAATCTACCATGAACATAAATATCATGAAGGATATGTTGATTTGTTTCAACTACATGCGTGAACATGTGTCAAGTCGAGTCACTCAATTCATTCAAAGGAGGATACCATCCCATCATACCACATCATAATCATTCTAATAGCGTGTTGGCACGCAAGGTAAACCATTATAACTCAAAACTAATCAAGCATGGGACAAGCAATTGTAATCTCTAAATGTCATTGCAAATATATTTACTTCATAATAAGCTGACTCAGGAACGATGAACTCATCATATTTACAAAAATAAGAGAGGTCGAGTTCATACCAGCTTTTCTCATCCCAATAAGTCCACCATATATCGTCATTATTGCCTTTCACTTGCATGACCGAACGATGTGTATAATAATAAGAGTGCACGTGCATTGGACTAACCTGGAATCTGCAAGCATTCAACTCAAGAGAGAAGACAAGATAATATGGGCTCTAAGTTAAATAAACAATCATGCATATGAGAGCCACTAAACATTTTCAATATGGTCTTCTCGACCCCCAAAGGAAAGAAAAGAAAATAAAACAATTTACACGGGAAAGCTCCCAACAAGTAAGAAGAACTAGAAATCTTTTTGGGTTTTCATTTTAATTTCTACTACAAGCATGGAAATTAAACTAACTAATTTTTCTAGGTTTTTTCTTAAGATTTATCAAACACACAAGAAGAAAGCAAAAAAAGAAAATTAAACTAGCATGGATAATACACTGAAAGAGTATGAGCACCGACGACTAGTGTGTGAACATGAATGTAAACTCGGTGAGAAATACGTACTCCCCCAAGCTTAGGCTTTTGGCCCAAGTTGATCTAATACCAAGGACCGCCGCTACTCTCCCTGGTGTACTTGGGGTGTAATCAGGATACCACTGGCTGGTCATCTCCGGATCCCACTGGACAGATGATGCACGATAAGGGTCCAGTTCAAGCTCCGGCTCAGGTTCAGGTTCTAGAGTAAAATCTTGGGCTCAGTGATTGTACACCACTTCCGGCGTGACAAGAAATTTTTCTGCAAGCAAATCAAACAACAAAGGTGCAGGAAAAATAATAATCTCAAAATGTTTCTTATTAAATCTAAGTTTATACAAGAGCATCCTCTCTTCGTTGTCAACAATAAACTTGTGTGCTACCATGCTCTTGTAATCGAAAATGTGAGGAGGCAATTTTGTTTCCCCTTTCTCAAGGTGCCTAATGGGTATCTGAAAATGTCTAGCAAGACGTGCAACATAGATACCTCCAAATATGGGGCCTTTTGTATGATTCAGGGCTAGCCGTTTAGCAACGACGACACCCATACTAAAAGTATTGTCTCCAAGCAAGGCGTGTTGAAGAATGATAATATCAGGAACACTAAAGCTTCCACTATTCCCACGACCAATCAAGCATCTACTAGCGAATATGGCAAAGTAGCGTAAAACAGGAAAGTGTATGCTAGAGATTTTTGCCTCGGAACCCTTCTTTGGCTCCTCTACAGCGATAGTATTAACAAAGCCATCCACATCTTTACGATGGGGTTCCTCTAATTCTCCCTCATAAGATATCCTACATACTGTGCAAAAATCACGTAAAGACATTTCTCTGAATTCATCATATAAATGAAATGATACTGAAGGCGGTGACTTCTTAGGATAATAATAAATTTTTTGCACGAAAGTATTGGTAAGTAAGAGATACTAATCGACCCGGTCGTGGAGGAAATCGGTGAGGTCCGCATTCTCGATCAAAGAATAAAAATCTTCATGAATTCTAGCTTCTTTCAAGAAATTATCACATGGCCACTCACACGACCGTACTTCCGCTAAGCGAGGAAGATTATACTTGGCTTTTTCCTTCTCTTTAGCTTGTTTTTCTTGAGAGCCTTGGCTAGAAGAACCCCTCAAAAGTCTCCTTAACATTTTCTGAAAATTTCTGAAATTTTAGTAACTTCAAAATAAAAGTGAATAAAACTAAACAAGATTGGTAGCAAGTACTCCTAAAAGTGCCTAGAGCCTATATCATGCATTAGAATTGCTTGGGACCTCATAAATTTAACATGCAAGCTCAAGAACATGGTCACCTATGCAGCAAAAATTTGCAATGAATAAAGCACTAGAACAAAAACTAATTGGACCAATGGAGGAGTCACATACCAAGCAACAATCTCCCAAAGCAGTTTTGTGAATGGAGCTTTGAGCAAGGAGATCAAAAATCGCAGCAAAATGAGCTAGAACTCGCGCTTGAGCTGGATGGGTTTTTTTTGGGTAGAAGATGAAGTGTGTGGGTGCTGGCATAAGTGGAGGGGGCCACCAGGGGCCCACGAGACAGGGGGGCGCGCCCAGGTGGGGTGGGCGCGCCCTCCACTCTCGTGGCCTGGTGATTGCCCCTTCTGCAGTGATTTCAGTGCCTAAAATCCTCAAATATTCCATAAAAAAATCATACTAAATTTGTAGGGCATTTGGAGCACTTTTATTTTCGGGATATTTTTTAATGCACGGATAATTCAGAAAACAGACAGATAATACTAGTTTTGCTTTATTTATTCTAAATAACAGAAAGTAAAAAGAGGGTACAGAAGGTTGTGCCTTCTAGTTTCATCCATCTCATGATCATCAAAATGAATCCACTAACAAGGTTGATCAAGTCTTGTTAACAAACTCATTCCGAATAACACGGAACCGGAGAAATCTCGAATAACACTAAGTTACCTCAACGGGGATATGAAAATCCCCAACAATAAGAATATCATACTTTTTCTTGACAGTAGGGAGAGGAAATTCAAAACCTCCAATAATAATAGTTGGAACTTTTCCAATAGAATTGATGCTATGAACTTGAGATTGTTTCCTCGGAAAGTGTACCGTATGCTCATTACCATTAACATGAAAAGTGGCATTGCCTTTGTTGCAATCAATAAAAGCCCCTGCAGTATTCAGAAAAGGTCTACCAAGGATAATCGACATACTATCGTCCTCGAGAATATCAAGAATAACAAAGTCCGTTAAGATAGTGACATTTGCAACCACAACAGGCACATCCTCACAAATACCGACAGGTATAGCAGTTGATTTATCAGCCATTTGCAAAGATATTTCAGTAGGTGTCAACTTATTCAATTCAAGTCTACGATATAAAGAGAGAGGCATAACACTAACACCGGCTCCAAGATCACATAAAGCAGTTCTAACAAAATTTCTTTTAATGGAGCATGGTATAGTTGGTACCCCGGGATCTCCAAGTTTCTTTGGTATTCCACCCTTAAAAGTATAATTAGCAAGCATTGTGGAAATTTCAGCTTCCGGTATCTTTCTTTTATTTGTAATGATATCCTTCATATACTTAGCATAAGGATTTACTTTCAGCATATTAGTTAAGCGCATACGTAAGAAGATAGGTCTAATCATTTCAGCAAAGCGCTCGAAATCCTCATCATCCTTTGTCTTGGATGATTTAGGAGGAAAGAGCATGGGTTTCTGAACCCATGGTTCTCTTTCTCTACCATGCTTCCTAGCAACAAAATCTCTCTTATCATAACGTTGATTCTTTGGTTGTGGGTTATCAAGATCAACAGCAGGTTCAATCTCTACTTCATTGTTTTTCCTAGGTTGAGCATCAACATGAACATTATCATTAACATTATCACTAGGTTCATGTTCATCACCTGATTGTGTATCAGCATAAGAAATAGAAATATTATTGGGATTCTCAGGTGTGTCTATAGTAGGTTCACTAGAAGCATGCAAAGTCCTATCATCTTTCTTTTTCTTCTTTTTGGAAGAACTAGGTGCTTCTAAATTATTTCTCTCAGAATCTTGCTCGATTCTCTTAGGGTGGCCTTCAGGATACAGAGGTTCCTGAGTCATTCTACCAGTTCTAGTAGCTGATAACCCGCAAGTATACGGGATAGTTGTAGCCTCTTTCAATAAGTAAGAGTGTCGAACCCAACGAGGAGCTAAAGGTAGAACAAATACTCTCTCAAGTCCTATCGGCGACTGATACGACTCTACGCACGCTTAGTGTTCGCTTTACCTAGAACAAGTACGAAACTAGAAGTACTTTGTAGGTGCTGTTGGATAGCTTTGCAAGATAATAAAGAGGAAGTAAATAAAAACTAGGGGCTATTTAGATAAAGATGCAATAAAGTAAATATAGCGAGTGTGGAAGAGTGGTGGTAGGAGTTGTGGAATTGCCCCTAAGCAATTGACTATGTTACTAGACCGGTAATCACTATTGCAATTCTATTTGAGGGAGAGGCATAAGCTAACATACTTTCTCTACTTGGATCATATGCACTTATGATTGGAACTCTAGCAAGCATCCGCAAGTACTAAAGATTCATTAAGGTAAGACCCAACCATAGCATTAAAGCATCAAGTCCCCTTTATCCCATACGCAACAATCCCCTTACTCGGGTTTGTGTTTCAGTCACTCACGCAACCCACTATAAGCGAATCATGAACGCATTGCAACACCCTACAGCGGGAATCCCTCACGCTTGCGCGACACGGAGGGCACTACAGGACAACACCAATAATAAAACATGCAACTCAAACCAATCATAGCAATTCATCAATCATCGATAGGACAATGGAAATCTACTCAAACATCATAGGATGGCAACACATCATTGGATAATAATATGAAGCATAAAGCACCATGTTCAAGTAGAGGGTACAGCGGGTTGCGGGAGAGTGGACCGCTGGATATAGATGGGGGAAGGTGATGGAGATGTTGGTGAAGATGGCGGCGGTGTTGGTGAAGATCGCGGTGATGGTGATGGCCCCCGGCAGCGTTACGGCGCCACCGGAAGCAAGGGGGAGAGAGCCCCCTTCTTCTTCTTCTTCTTCCTTGACCTCCTCCCTAGATGGGAGAAGGGTTTCCCCTCTGGTCCTTGGCTCCCATGGCTTGGAAGGGGCGAGAGCCCCTCCGAGATTAGATCTATCTCTCTGTTTCTGCGTTCTCTGTTTCTTCCCCTTCACCATTTCCTTTATATCTAGAGATCCGTAACTCTGATTGTGGTGAATCTTTCGCCCCGATTTTTCTCGTAAAATTAGCTTTCTTGTGGCAAAAGGAGAGTGTCAACCACCTTACGGGTGGCCCACGAGAGCCCAGGGCGCGCCCAGGGGGGTGGGCGCGCCCCCCTGTCTCCTGGCCACCTCGGACACTGTTTCACGTTGATTCTTCCTCCGGAAAATCCCAAATATTCCAAAATAATTCTCCGTCGGTTTTTATCCCGTTTGGATTCCATTTGATATGGGGTTTCTGCGAAACATAAAACATGCAACAGACAGGAACTGGCACTGGGCACTGGATCAATATGTTAGTCCCAAAAAAATAGTATAAAAAGTTGCCAAAAGTATATGAAAGTTGAATAATATTGGCATGGAACAATCAAAAATTATAGATACGACGGAGACATATCAGTAGCCACTCTAACAGCAAAGTCATTTTTATTATTTAATTCATCAAGCAAATCATTTTGAGCTCTAAGTACTTGCTCAGCTTGAGTAGCAACCATAGATGCATATTTGCTAATGACTTTAAGTTCACCTTTAACTCTAGCCATATTATCGCTCACGCATCCTATCTCGAAAGCATTATTCTTTAACTCTCTACCAACATAAGCATTAAAACTTTCTTGTCTAGCCATAAAGTCATCAAATTCATCTAAGCATGGGCTATGAAATTTAGTAGAGGGTATTTCAACTTTATCGTATCTATAGAGGGAATTTACCTTTACTACCTGTGTCGAGTTATCAAGACAATGTGGTTCTTCAACATGCGGTATATTAAGACCATGTATTTCTTCAATAGGAGGTAAATTCTTAACATCTTCAGCTTTAATACCTTTTTCTTTCATTGATTTCTTTGCCTCTTGCATATCTTCAGGGATGAGAAATAAAACACCTCTCTTCTTTGGAGTGGGTTTAGGAATAGGCTCAATTGGTTCAGGAATTGCCTCGGGAATTGGCTAAAGAAGAGTCCAATTATTTTCATTAGTCAACATATTATTCAATAGTAATTCAGCTTTGTCGATTGTTCTTTCCCTGAAAACACAACCAGCACAACTATCCAAGTAGTCCTTGGAAGCATCGGTTAGTCCATTATAAAAGATATCAAGTATTTCATTTTTCTTGAGAGGATGATCAGGCAAAGCATTAAGTAATCGGAGAAGCCTCCCCCAAGCTTGTGGGAGACTCTCTTCTTTGATTTGCACAAAATTATATATTTCCCGCAAGGCAGCTTGTTTCTTATGAGCAGGGAAATATTTAGCAGAGAAGTAATAAATCATATCCTGGGGACTACGCACACAACCAGGAGCAAGAGAATTATACCAAGTCTTAGCATCACCCTTTAATGAGAACGGAAATATCTTAAGGATATAAAAATAGCGAGATCTATCATCATAAGTAAATAGGGTAGCTATATCATTCAACTTGGTAAGATGTGCCACAACAGTTTCAGACTCAAGGCCATAAAAAGGATCGGATTCAACTAAAGTAATAATCTCAGGATCAACAGACAATTCATAATCCTTATCAGTAACAAAGATAGGTGAAGTGGCAAAAGAAGGGTCATGTTTCATTTTAGCATTTAAAGTCTTTCGTTTCAGCTTAGCTAACAATTTCTTAAGATCTGATCTATCATTGCAAGCAAGAAAATCTCTAGCAGTTTCTTCATCCATAACATAACCCTTAGGAACAACATGTAATTCATAATCATTCAGAGAACCTTCGTCATCACTATCATCAATAATAGCATCTTCAATAATTTCATTCTCTCTAGCCCTAGCAAGTTGTTCATCAAGAAATTCACCTAATGGCAAAGTAGTATCACGCACAGAAGTAGTTTCATCATAGGTATCATGCCTAGCAGAAGTGGCATCATCAATAATATGCGACATATCAGAATTCATAGCAGTGGCAGGTTTAGGTGTCGCAAGTTTACTAATAACAGAAGGAGAATCTAGTGCAGAGCTAGATAGCAGTTCCTTACCTCCCCTTGCAGTTGAGGGCAAAATCTTGGTTTTAGCGTCTTTCAAGTTCTTCATAGTGATCAACAGATATAAATCCCAAGTGACTCAGAGAATAGAGCTATGCTCCCCGGCAACGGCGCCAGAAATTAGTCTTGATAACCCACAAGTGTAGAGGATCGCAACAGATTTCGAGGGTAAAGTATTCAACCCAAATTTATTGATTCGACACAAGGGGAGCCAAAGAATATTCTTGAGTATTAGCAGTTGAGTTGTTAGTTCAACCACACCTGGATAACTTAGTATTTGCAGCAAAGTATTTAGTAGCAAAGTAGTATGATAATAAAGGTAACGGTGGCAAAAGTAAAGATAATAGTTTTTGGATTTTTGTAGTAGTTGTAACAGTAGTAACGGAAAAGTAAATAAGCGAAGAACAGTATGTGAAAAGCTCGTAGGCAATGGATCAGTGATGGATAATTATGCCGGATGCGATTCCTCATGTAATAGCTATAACATAGGGTGACACAGAACTAGCTCCAGTTCATCAATGTAATGTAGGCATGTATTCCGTAAATAGTCATACGTGCTTATGGAAAAGAACTTGCATGACATCTTTTGTCCTACCCTCCCGTGGCAGCGGGGTCCTAGTGGAAACTAAGGGATATTAAGGCTCCTTTTAATAGAGAACCGGAACAAAGCATTAGCACATAGTGAATACACGAACTCCTCAAACTACGGTCATCACCGAGAAGTATCCCGATTATTGTCACTTCGGGGTTGTCGGATCATAACACATAATAGGTGACTATAGACTTGCAAGATAGGATCAAGAACACACATATATTCATGAAAACATAATAGGTTCAGATCTGAAATCATAGCACTCGGACCCTAGTGACAAGCATTAAGCATAGCAAAGTCATAGCAACATCAATCTCAAAACATACTGGATACTAGGGATCAAACCCTAACAAAACTAACTTGATTACATGGTAAATCTCATCCAACCCATCATCTTCCAACAAGCCTACGATGGAATTACTCACGCACAGCGGTGAGCATCATGAAATTGGTGATGGAGGATGGTTGATGATGACGACGGCGAGGAATCCCCCTCTCCGGAGCCCCGAACGGACTCCAGATCAGCCCTCCTAAGAGAGATTAGGGCTTGGCGGTGGCTCCGTGTCGTAAAATGTGATGAAACTTTCTCCCTTATTTTTTCTCCCCGAACGTGAATATATGGAGTTGGATTTGAGGTCGGTGGAGGTCTAGGGGGCCCACGAGATAGGGGGGCGCGCCCAGGAGGAGGGGGCGTGCCCCCCTGTCTTGTGGATAGGATGTGGGCTCCCTGGTGTATTTCTTTCGCCCAATAATTCTTATAAATTCCAAAAAGTGCCTCCGTGGATTTTCTGGACATTCCGAGAACTTTTCTTTTCTACACATAAAACAACATCCTGGCAGTTCTGCTGAAAACAGTGTCAGTCCGGGTTAGTTTCATTCAAATCATGCAAGTTAGAGTCCAAAACAAGGGCAAAAGTGTTTGGAAAAGTAGATTCGTTGGAGACGTATCACCGCAGCGTCATGATCAAGCGTGCGAGGAATGTCTAGATGATGTACTTTATCGGTTTAAGCACCTTTATCATCTGAGTGTTTCATGCATTAGCGTATGTGTCGTAATTATCTGTTTTGTCCGAAATATTTCGTCTAAGAACCCATTAACCTTTTTGCTTTTTTTTCTATTGGCTATTTGCTCATGTATGTAACTAGTTCATTGAGCTGTCGTGCTTTGAATCTACTTCCTCCCAACATATTCCCCTTCTCAGGTGGAGCCAGCAGGTCTTGTACACAGACATCTGGGACCAACCATTTATCCATTTGTATTTCTTTATTTTGTTCAATCTTTCATCCTCTTCCTATACATCAGCTGGCGGCGCTGCCGCGCACGCCTCGGTGACCCATCATAGCCTATGGCGTTGGCCAGGCCATCCCTCTACTCCCACACATTGTCCGGCGGCGGCAACTCCATCGGCCCACCCTGCACCCAAACAAGTCAAACCTCGTACCCCCCTCCACCTGCGTCTTCCCCTGCTCCGGTTCGTTCGGTCCGAGGTCTCAATGTCGTCCTCTGCCTTGCTGCTCTCGCCACGGTGCCGTCGTCTATCGTTCCCAACATGGTCAGCAAAACAAGTGGAATCGAGAGACGACTGTCCCGGGCCCTCCAGGTCCATGGCCTAGGTTTTGTTGTTTGACATGCGCAGCCCATGACATGTTTCAACTTTTTTTGGATCCAGCAGGTATCAAGCGCCCTTTGGGCCTCCCAGCCTAGCTTGTCTATAACATCAGCATCCCAGGTTATATTTGTTTTTTAAGACGATGCATAGCTTAGTTCTATTTTTCTATAAGAATGCAAAATTGAACCTATGTTTTGCCTTCTATAATAGTATATATATTTATATTTATATCTTATTTTATTACACATATATAATACAAACAACATAAGGTTCCGTTAAACCTATCGTTCATCCAACCATTTTATAGACCTTCCCACTTCCTTTATTTTTCGTTTTCATTAATCCTATATCTGAATTTTGTCCCACTTTTTTTCTGATGTAATCTGAGTTTTCTTCCAGTACTTTTCCCTAGAACCAACTCAACTGTCCCACATCTAGCCTAAAAAATAATAATACCCCACGTCCTGTTAACTCATCAACTTAGAATGATATATAACTTGGCAAGTTAACTCCTGGTGATTGCATACATAAGCTTGCAAAGATTTTACTGACCAATGCAGTAATAGATGTGCAATCATGTGTTTATGTTTTTATAACATTTCTTCGTCCAGCCCAACATGATATTTTCACCCAGCCGAGCAACTCCACAGATTTCAAGAAAAATTCAAAAGGGCTTTAAATTCTACCATAATATATAAACGGGTTGCATAGGCTCTACATCATTGTTTCACCTAGCCCACCAAATGGACTAAAAAACAAAAGGACTGGCTGACATGTGGGCCAGTAGGTCGAAGCCTAAGCACTTTCGCAAAAAATAAAAATACAAAGGTACACGCCTAAGAAAGGCGTTGGATTCACATCCAACGACCGACATTCTTCTTCAATCTCTCGTCTTCTTCCCCTAGCGCTGCTGAGACTGCCTGCTCTAGCCTCCGCCGTCCATCGGTGCTATTTTGCGCGCCTCGTAGTGAAATGCTACCCCACTGACGGCCAGGCCATCCCTCCACTCCTCCGTACCTCCTGTTATTCTCTGCCGAGTGTAGGCCCATCCAGCACCCGAACCAGTCAAGTTTCCCACTCCTCTCCGTCTGCAACTCCACTGCCGCATCCTCCCCATCTCCGGGGCATTCCAGTCTTGGGCCTCACCATCGTCCACTGACTTGATGCGCTCTGCACAGTGTGGTCAACATGGTCAACAAACGAGAGTCATCGGAAGATGACTGTATGTGGAGAGGCTGACAGTGGGGACGCATCACGCCCATGGACGCATGCATGCAACTGCATCCTTTTTACCCTACAAACAATGTTTTCTCCCCCTGACAGCTGGGACCCACCAGCTACATCTTCGCACGCAAGGAAGTGTGTCCCTATTACGGGAAAAAATGATTCTTCCCCCTAACAGCTAGGACTCACCAGCTATATCTTCGCACGCAAGGAAGTGCGTCCTTATCCTCCCTAACAGTTGGGACCCACCCGGTCGAAGCGTATGTAGTGTTGTCTGTGTACTGCTACCTCTTGAGCACTACGTTGGTTTTCCCTTGAAGAGGAAAGGATGATGCAGCAAAGTAGCGTAAGTATTTCCCTCAGTTTTTGAGAACTAAGGTATCAATCCAGTAGGAGGCTCCTCAAAAGTCCCTCGTACCTACACAAACAAACAAGAACCTCGCAACCAACGCAATAAAGGGGTTGTCAATCCCTTCATGGTAACTTGCAAAAGTGAGATCTGATAGAGATAATAAGATAAGATAAATATTTTTGGTATTTTTTATGATATAGATTGGAAAGTAAAGATTGCAAAAAGATAGATCGGAAACTTATATGATAAAAGATAGACCCGGGGGCCATAGGTTTCACTAGTGGCTTCTCTCAAGATAGCATAAGTATTACGGTGGGTGAACAAATTATTGTCGAGCAATTGATAGAAAAGTGCATAGTTATGAGATTATCCAGGCATGATCATGTATATAGGCATCACGTCCACAACAAGTAGATCTAAATGATTCTGCATCTACTACTATTAGTCCACACATCGACCGACTCCTGCATGCATCTAGAGTATTAAGTTCATAAGAACAGAGTAACGCATTAAGCAAGATGACATGATGTAGAGGGATAAACTCAAGCAATATGATATAAACCCCATCTTTTTATCCTCTATGGCAACAATACAATACGTGCCTTGCTGCCCCTGCTGTCACTGGTAAAGGACGCCGCATGATTGAACCCAAAGCTAAGCACTTCTCCCATTGCAAGAAAGATCAATCTAGTAGGCCAAACCAAACTGATAATTCAAAGAGACTTGCAAAGATAACCAATCATACATAAAAGAATTCAGAGGAGATTCAAATATTTATCATAGATAAACTTGATCATAAACCCACAATTCATCGGATCTCGACAAACACACCGCAAAAAGAGTTACATCGAATAGATCTCCAAGAAGATCAAGGAGAACTTTGTATTGAGATTCAAAGAGAGAGAAGAAGCCATCTAGCTAATAACTATGGACCCGAAGGTCTGCGGTAAACTACTCACAATTCATAGGAGAGGCCTTGGAGATGATGTAGAGGCCCACCATGGTGGATTCCCCCTCCGGCGGAGCGCCGGCGAAGGCTCCAAGATGGGATCTCGCGGATACAGAAGGTTGCGGCGGTGGAAATAGTTTTTCGTGGTTCTCCTGGATGTTCTCGGGGTACGTGGGTATATATAGGAGGAATAAGTAGGTCGGTGGAGCCTCGAGGGGCCCACGAGGGTGGGGGCGCGCCGAGCACCCTCGTGGCCGCCTCGAATGCTTCTTGACGTGCACTCCAAGTCTCCTGGGTTGCGTTTGTTCCAAAAAGATCGCTCCCGAAAGTTTCATTCTGTTTGGACTCCGTTTGATATTCCTTTTCTTCGAAATACTGAAATAGGCAAAAAAACAGCAATTCGGGCTGGGCCTCCGGTTAGTAGGATAGTCCCAAAAATGATATAAAAGTGTAAAGTAAAGCCCATAAACATCCAAAACGGGTAATATAATAGCATGGAACAATCAAAATTTATAGATACGTTGGAGACGTATCATGCACATACCGGTCGATTGGTCTATCTGCCATGATGGACCATGGCCGAGTAAGGAGCGGTAGCAGTTCAGGCAGTCGAGTCCAAACCATGTACACGCACATGTAGCCAGATGCCAAAAAATACGGCCACGTACATACATACGGGCGGGGTCTCGAACGCGTACTCGCGCATACGTACAGCCAGGGCTCGTGTACATGGAGAGGCCACATACGACAGCAATGGCATCATGTTAATTGGAAGCCAACCGGCTGGGTCGGAACGGAGAAACTATGTCGTGTTCATGGGGAGGCAACGGAATGCGTCGTGTTCATTGGGAGGCAATGGCATACGTCGTGTTCATCAAGAGCCAACCGGCTTGGACAAAACAGCCGAAATGAGGCCTGGTGTACCGTAAAATAGAGGAAACAGGCCTTTTGTTCGACCGCGTAAAGTCGAAACAGGGTCCTGTTCATCGGGAAGGGTCTGGCGTACCGCAAAACAGTGGAAACAGACTTCTGTTTGAGCTCCTACGGTTGAAACAGGGTCCTGTTGATTGGGAGGGGTGTGGCGTACCGCAAAACAAAGGAAACAGACTTCTCTTCGACCTTCTACAGTCGAAACAGGGGTCCTGTTCATCAGGAGGGGTGTGGCGTACCGCAAAACGGGATTCCACGAGCTACTGTTTATCCACCATCGACTTCCTCCAGCCTCCACCTTCTATTGTTCATCCACTGTCGACTTCCTCCAGCCTCCACTAGCTACTGTTCATCCACGGGGTCCTGTTCGTCCAGCCTCCACCGGCTACTGTTCATCCAGTCCTCCATGGGATCCTGTTCATCCAACCTCCACCGGCTACTATTCAACCAGCTTTCCACAGGGTCCTATTCAACCAGCTTTCCACAGGGTCCTGTTCAACCAGCCCCTCCACGGGGTCCTATTCAACTAGCCCTCCACGGGCTCCCTCCACTGGCTACTGTTCATCCACCCCAACCTCCTTGATCGGGGTCCTGTTCATCCAGTGGCAACGACCTCTACTACCACGGGATCCTGTTCATCCAACCCCCACCGGGAACTGTTCATCCAACCCCAACCACGTATGTCTTGACTTGTTCAACCAACCCCCATGTTCACTGTTCATCAAGAGGCAGTAGGTTCAATCGGTTTCAGTTAGCAGCAGTAGCGAAGGAATCACTCGGGTTCAGTTAACAGCAAGGGATCGATCGGGGTTCAGTAACGTAGCTAGTGCAATCGCTCGGATTCAGTTAGAGCGTAGCGCCTCGCTCGGGTTCAGTTAGAGTGCAATGCCTCGCACACATGCGCGACGTGTACGAGAGAAACGCGCAAACTTATGTGCATCGCTCGTCCCCGACCACCCACCGTAACCGGGAACTCCCGAAATTTTCCTCGCCCTTGCTTCTACCACGATTTTTTCCATCATGGACGGCCAAAGAATGTCATGCAGGTGCGTCTTCGGCCCGCCCAGGACGAAAAGCCCATTTTCTGTCATGGTTTTTTGTCATAGAAGTAGGAGCCCACCACATCTATGATGATACCGGGTTTTGTCACAATTATCGTCATAGAAGTGCCATAAGCATGACAGAAAAAAATTTCGTTCGACCCAAAATGTCACAGATGTGTCTTTTTTTGTAGTGTGCGGTGCGGGTCCAGATGCCAACCATGGGCAGGTTGATATCTGGGTACCGGAGGGGCTGGCGGTACTGTCAGTGCCACCACGCCTGGTGCACCGGTATGTACAAGTGCTCCCTCTCCCGTGGTGGCGGGACGCATCGAGGAGGTGGCAACGGTGGCGCGCGGGACGAGCTCATGCTGGGGCAGAACTTGCCTTTGCCCTTCCGCTGAAGAAACCCATGGCGTGCTAGATAGGGTTTGTTGTCGCTGATGATGGAGCAAGCGTGGCCAGAATGTGAATGGGGGATGGAAGTGGATGATACCCCCTCCCCCCCTGTACGCTTGCATTAGAAAAGGACGAGGACCCGATGCTTCCACACGCTACCATGCAGGCCTGAGTTAGGTGGCGACATTGACTACGACCGCATGCGGTGGTTGGGCGGCTAACAGGTGGGGTGCGGCGGACATCGAGAGGACACGCGACGTGTCCGTTTCGTGTCCGTGTAGACGCAAACCAGGTGCAAATTTGGGCCTAAAATGCGTCCAGACGGACACCGAGCGGACGCGGTTTGGGTTTGGGTCCGCGGATTGGGCCGGCGCTTTGGTCCATTTTGACCCAAATGGACACGCGCAAATGAAATGGGTCGCTGCATTGGAGTTTCCCTATGCGGACAAACAACACGACCCAACGTGCCGACACAAACGGATGGATGTCCTTTTTTGACCCATTTTGGCCCATATTTGGGTCTGGTTTACGTTGTTGGGGACACGCAACATGTTGTCCTACCATGGTCTGCCCGTCTGTGGTAGACCATTCTCCCTTCCAACAAGGACCACACCCTCTTTGCCATTCCCGCCGCCCATTTTCAGTCTCTGCGCCACCACCCACTCCCTCCATTCATCGGCTGTGCCTCGCCACCGCCCATCCCTGTGGTCGCCCGCAAGGTGTTCGACTATTTGTTCAACTCGGTCAAGGTGCATCCACGCCTACCTTCGTCCAGTGAGGTACAGTTTCATCATGGTGGACAGTTCGAATGAGTTTTTTTACAACTTCATATGTTCATCATCATCTGAAGAATTGTTCGACAATAATGATGATGGTCTGATAGCTGCTTTGGTTGTGAATGAGCATGTTGCTGAAGGAAATATGCCCTAGAGGCAATAATAAAGTTGTTATTTTATATTTCCTTATTTCATGATAAATGTTTATTATTCATACTAGAGTAGTATTAACCGGAAACTTGATACATGTGTGGATACATAGACAAAATACCGTGTCCCTAGTAAGCCTCTACTAGACTAGCTCGTTGATCAAAGATGGTTAAGTTTCCTAACCATAGACATGTGTTGTCATTTGATGAACGGGATCACATCATTAGAGAATTATGTGATGGACAAGACCCATCCGTTAGCTTAGCATAATGATCGTTCAGTTTTATTGCTATTACTTTCTTCATGTCAAATACATATTCCTCCGACTATGAGATTATGCAACTCCCGGATACCGGAGGAATGCCTTGTGTGCTATCAAACGTCACAATGTAACTGGGTGATTATAAAGATGCTCTACAGGTATCTTCGAAGGTGTTTGTTAGGTTGGCATAGATCGAGATTAGGATTTGTCACTCTGAGTATCGGGAGGTATCTCTAGGCCCTCTTGGTAATGCACATCATAAGAAGCCTTGCAAGCAAAGTGACTAATGAGTTAGTTGCAGGATGATGCATTACAGAACGAGTAAAGAGACTTGCCGGTAATGAGATTGAACTAGTTATGAAGATACCGACGATCGAATCTCAGGCAAGTAACATACCAATGACAAAGGGAATAACTATGTTGTCATAACAGTTCGATCGATAAAGATCTTCGTAGAATATGTGGGAGCCAATATGAGCATCCAGGTTCCGCTATTGGTTATTAACCAGAGAGGTGTCTCAGTCATGTCTACATAGTTCTCGAACCCGTAGGGTCCGCATGCTTAACATTCGATGACGATTTTGTATTTTATGAGTTATGTGATTTGGTGAACGAATATTGTTTGGAGTCCCGGATGAGATCACGAACATGACGAGGAGTCTCTAAATGTTCAATAGGTAAAGATTGATATATAGTATGGTAGTAGTCGGACACCGGAAGTGTTTCGGATAGTATCGGGTATTTATCGGACTACCGGGGGGGTACCGGAACCCTCCGGGGGAATATTGGGCCTTATGGGCCATATGAGGGGAGCACACCAGCCCAACAAGAGGTGGCTCCCCCCTAAGGAAGGAGGCCAAATAGGAGAAGGAGGAGGGGGTTCGCCCCCCCCTTTCCTTCCTCCTCCCTCTCTTCCCTTTTCCCCTTCCGGTAAAAGGAAAGGGGGGCGAATTGGAATAGGGCCCCCAAGTAGGATTCCTCCTACTTGGGGCGCCCAAGGCAGCTCCCCTCCCCCTCCCGCCTATATATACATGGGGAGGGGCACCTAGAACACACACCAACGATTGTTAGCCGTGTGCGGAGCCCCCCTCCACAGTTTATGCCTCCGGTCATATTCTCGTGGTGCTTAGGCGAAGCCCTGCGTGAATAACTTCACCATCACCGTCACCACGCCGTCGTTCTGAAAGAACTCATCTACTTCCATGACACTCTGCTGGATCAAGAGTTCGAGGGACATCATCGAGCTGAATGTGTGCAGAACTCAGAGGTGCCGTACGTTCGGTGCTTGATCGGTCGGAATGAGAAGAAGTTCAACTACATCAACCACATTGGAAAACGCTTCCACTTTTGGTCTAGGAGGGTACTGAGGGAGTCCTGGATTATGGGGTCCTCGAAGAGCCGGCTTATGTGATATGGGCCGGACTGACGAACCGTGAAAATACAGTACTGAAGGCCTTCTCCCATGTCCGGATGGGACTCCCTTTGCGTGGATGGCAAGCTTGGCGGCCAGACGTGTAGTTTCCTTCCTCTGTTAACCGACTTTGTATAACCCTAGCCCCCTCTGGTGTCTATATAAACCAGAGGGTTTAGTACGTAGAGATCATCACAATCATACAGGCTAGACATCTAGGGTTTAGTCATTACAATCTCGAGGTAGATCAACTCTTGTAACCCCTATACTCATCAAAGTCAAGCAAGCAGGAAGTAGGGTATTACCTCTATCAATAGAGCCCGAACCTGGGTAAACATCGTGTCCCCTGCCTCCTTGTTACCTTTGATCCTTAGACACACAGTTTGGGACCCCCTACCCGAGATCTGCCGGTTTTGACACCGACAGGTACAGAGACACACTCCCCCCTCTCGCTGCTATGCATCTTCTAGATAGATCTTGCGTGAGCGTAGGAATTTTTTGAAAATGCATGCTACGTTTCCCAACAGTTGCTAGGCAACAACCAAGGTTTAGGGGATCGATCCCGAACCATGCTCCGAGTTTGAATCGTCACAGAGAGAGTGGTCATTGCCTACTCTACAATGATTATTTCAAGTACAATGATCCACTATTCCCTCACAAGCTTTTCCAATGACACTTCCGGATGATGAGACATGTGTTCAACCATATTCTAGAGGGAGTGGTAGCGTAAGATGATTGCTTGAAATGCAAGTATGATGCCCTTGGAAAGGTTGGCTTCTCCTCTTATCAAAAATGTATTGCAGCTATTGGTATGCTTGCATATGGAATTCCCGGTGATCTTATGGATGAGTATGTCCTCATGAGTGAGTCCACATGCCTTGCGTCATTGTACAAGTTCTGCAAATCGGTGGTTGCAGTGTTTGGCCCAGAATAATGGAGAGAACCAAATGTTGTGGATACAACCCAGTTGTTAGCTATTGAAAGTGCGTTATGTCGACTAGAGGGGGGTGAATAGGCGATTTTTAAGAATTCATCACTGAGGAATTTGCCGGTGAGGAAATTCCTTAGCAAAGAACTATTAGCAGTGGAATAAGTACTCAGAAGTAAGCATAACAGAATACAAGCATGGTCATCATGATGAAATGAAGACTAGCACATAGTATAGAAAGCGTAATCACAGGATAACACAAGATGAAGACAAACAGACTGAAGAAATTGAACTGAGGAAATTGAGAAAGTCTTCAGTCAAAGTCTTCAGACACAGATATGGACAAACACTCAACACAGTAATGAGGAAATGAAAGGGTTGAGGAAATAGAACCAGTAGGTTGGTGAAGACAATGATTTGGTAGACCAGTTCCAACTGCTGTCTCAGTTGTACGTCTGGTTGGAGCGGCTGAGTATTTAAACTCGAGGACACGCAGTCCCGGACACCCAGTTTCTGAGCACGCAGCTCAGGACACCCAGTCCTCACCGTATTCTCCTTGAACTAAGATCACACAGATCCCGTCCAATCACTCATGGTAAGTCTTCAGGCGACTTCCAAACCTTCACAGACTTGGTCACTCGGCGATCCACAATTCCTCTTGGATGCTCTAGACCTTGATGCCTAACCGTCTGGAAGAAGCACAGTCTTCAAAGGTAACAAGCGTCGGATCCACACGGGATCAATTTCTTCAGTGATGCTCAATCACTTTGGGGTTTGTAGGTGTTTGGGTTTGGGATTTTCCTCACTTGATGATTTTCGCTCAAAGTCCTCGGAGGATGGGTTGCTCTCAAATGACAAGTGTCAAGTTCTCTCGGAGCAGCCAACCCACTAGTGGTCGTAGGGGGCGGCTATTTATAGCCTAGGGAGCAGCCCGACATGATAAGACATAAATGCCCTTCAATGATATGACCGTTAGGTGGATAAGATATTTTGGGACAGCTGGCGCGCAGCACAGCAATGGTCGGAAATTTGACTCTCAAATTCCTCAGGGCTATCATGTTCCTCACTGTGTAGGTAATTCGCACTGGCGAATTCCTAACTCCTCAGTCAAAACAAATTCATCAGTGACCAGAAGAACTTCGTCTCTGTCACTGAAGAAAGTGACTGAACTGTATGAGATTTCCAAAGGCTTCACTCGAAGGGATTGGTAGGTGTAGGATTTTGAGTTGAGCATCACATGGAAATTTTCCTTAGTATTTCCTCGACCCCCTTTAACAGTACGGTGTTTCCTATGACTCAAGAAGGAGAAAATGAAACTACGAAAACAAAAGTCTTCACGCTTCATGTTCCACAAATGAATACCAAGTCTTCAAGGTCACACCAATTTCTTCACTTTCAAAGTCTTCAGAAAGTCTTCAGAATATCAAAGTCTTCAGTTGAAGAACTTCATTTTTAGGGGTCGACTTTCTCTGTAAATATCAACCTCCTCATAGGCTTATAGACCTGTGTACACTCACAAACTCATTAGTCCCTTAACCTATAAGTCTTCAATACACCAAAATCACTAAGGGGCACTAGATGCACTTACAATCTCCCCCTTTTTGGTGATTGATGACAACATAGGTTAAGTTTTCAACGGGGATAAATATATGAAGTGTATACACTGATAATGAGGAATTTGATTATAAGATATAGAAGAACTCCCCTGAAGATGTGCATTGTGAGGAATTTGCTTTTGAGGCATTGCACATTTGAAGAGTTGAATCATGGAGATCTCCCCCTATATCTTGTAATTCATACACGCATTTGATATATAATATGAAGAATTTGAAATGCATGATGAAATATGGTGCCTGATGAGATTCAGCATGCGTGCAAAGTCATTAACGAGGAATAAGCATGCAAAGCATAGTGCAACAAAAGTATCAGCGCACCATCGGGTTTAAGATTACAACTCGATCCAAATAGTAGTTTCAGAAGAACGAGAGTTGTAACTTAACAAAATGCCCTTAATATAAACCCGCTTGAAGACTAACTCAGATTTCTCCCCCTTTGTCATCAAATGACCAAAAGGATTGAAATTGAGGACTAACGCCCCTGAAGAATTTCAAGTCGATGGAGGAGCGCCAGCGTTGTCGGGGTTGTTTGTTGGAGCAGGGCCTGCCGCAGTGTCGTCCAAATCTTCATACTCATCAGTGTCACGCGATGAAGAATAAGAGCTGGCCACCAAGGAAGGAACTTTGACCTTCTTGAATTTCTTCGATGGAGGTGCAGACCAGTCAAATTCTTCCTTGAGACCCATATTCTTCAGATCTGCAGCGCTGTAGACATGAGAGAGAATAGCCCAGGTGCGGTTGAAGGTTTCATGGAGGTAGTATTGGTTTTTCTTCACTGCATTGTGTGTTGAGGTCATGTTGTGAAGAATTGAACCAAACTGACGCTTGACCCATTTGTGATTGCGATCAACCTTCTGATGAAGACTGAGGAGTAACTCACGGTTAGTCATCACCCTGGGTGCTGTGGCTTGAGGATTTTGCTTGGCTGAGGTATTGGCGGCAGAGTCATGTGTGGCAGAATCGTCATTGGTAGAGTAAGATGCAGCCTTGCGAAATTGACCATCCAATGGACGAATGCCTTCATCGATCACAGCGGCGGCCTTGCCTTTATCATTAGCTGATGAAACTATCCGTTTGAGGACTTCAATGGGAGGCAAGTAGCTACCGTGGTTCAGAGTGTCAGCTTTGTAATTCAGTGAAGATCTTGCCCTGATGAATCTCATAATCCAAGGAGCATAGGGCTTCAGCTCGAATGGTGACATAGCAATATTGGCCAGATTCCTCATGAAGAAATCATGGAAGTTTATGGGAACGTCATGAATGATATTGAACAGCATATTCTTCATGATGCCAATGACTTCTTCATCATTTGAGTCGTGGCCTTTGATAGGACTCATTGTCTTCGTCAGAATTTGATAGACAGTCCGAGGCACATACAATAATTCCTTGATGAGGAATTTGGTTCTTGGGGCCTGCCTTGGCTTCAAAGGCTTCATCAGCACTTGCATATAGTGATTTGAAAGTTCTGGTTCATTGTAGATACAACGAGCATCATCAACTGGAGGACTGAGTGGTAGAGCACGAAGCAATTCAGTTGCTGGTGCCTTGTAGTGAGTATTTTCAGACATCCAGTCTAATACCCATGTGTTCACGTCTTCAGCGTTTCCGGTGATGTGCAGGGTTGCATAAAATTGAAGAATGAGTTCTTCATTCCAGTCACAGATATCAATGCAGAAATTCAGAAGTCCTGCGTCGTGAAGAACACTGAGGACTGGTTCAAAGCTGGGCAGAGACTCCATGTCCACATGAGGAATATGTGCATGATCGAAGACTTTGTCTTTGTTGAAGAGCACTGAGGAATAGAAATTGGCTTGGCTGGCAGTCCAGAAATGCCTCTTCCTTATGCGAGCAGAATCATATGGATTGTAATCAGTGAAAAATACATGCTCGGCAAAGAAATCTTCAGCCTTGAACTTCTGTTTGCTTGAGAACGGATTCTTTTGCTTTGGCAGAGGGGTGTCAGTGAGTTGCATCACCACCTCAGGAATCGCGAGCTCAGGTTCTTCAGGCTGAGGAATTTCTTGTTCCTCAACAGGTGCAGTCTGAGGATCAGCAGCAGCAAGTTCATCAGCATTAGTGGCTGGAATTTCTTCATGCACAGAGAGAGTGGGTTGAGTTTCTTCAGAGCCCAATTGAACTGTTGGTGCAGGGGACTGAGGAATCTGTTGTAGCGGGGTGAAGAGAGGAGTATTGGGATGCTGACTTTCCCAAAAGTCATCATTCATCACAGGTGTGGTGCATCCTATATCCACATCTTCATCTTCAAGTTTCTCAACACCAGCCTCTTTAGCTGTGAACTGAGGCATAGGTGAGGAAATGACTGGCGTTGAAGGGATATCGTCCACTTCAATTTCTTCATCAATCTGATCTGACGAAGCAGCAGAATGATGTTCTTCATCAGATCCGATGGGGATCTCATAGTCTTCTCCAAAAGGAACAAGGTCCTTTGACGGCATGGAGGAAATTGGAACAACATCAATTGGATTTTCAAGTGAGCTGGTCATTGGCTTCATTTTCTTCACAGCCGAAGAATTTGACACAGCTGATGCCTTCCTTTTCTTCACTGCAGCTCACTCTGCAGCCTTGGTTTTCTTCACATCAAATGCACATGGAAGAATTGGAGGTGGTGTAGGTGCAGGAGGAGCTGAGGAATCTGGTTGAATTTCTTTAGGCGCAACTGGTGCAGTTGCCCTGACTTCTTTAGTTTCTTCAGGCGCACCACTAGTGGATGCCCTGGCAATTTCTTCAGCGGCTGGAATGGGATCATCAGCCCTGGAACTAGCATTTTCATCAGCAGCCTGAACTTCATCAGCGGTGCTGGCATGTTCTTCAGTCGGCTGAGCTGAGGCTTCAGCCTGAGGAATTTCATGTTGCGTTGAGGCTGCAACATTGGTGAATTTCTTCGTCAGGTTGACGAATCTGACCTTGGCCCCTTGCCAATCAGCATAATAAGCATCGAAGTTTTTGCTGAGGTCTTGAATTTCAGTCTGGACCTTGAGAAGTTCTTCAGGTGTCATTTTGACAATGTTTTTCTTCAGGAACTTCTCCTTTCTGTATTGAGCTTTCTTGATCTCTCTTGCCTTTTCAAACTTCCATTTCTCTTCAGTGATGAAATGGGTCAGCATGTGATTTTGACCAGCAGTCAGATGAAAATCAGGCATGGGGGTGTTTGGATCCTTGTGCCAGAGATCAATATAATCGAGGATTTTCCTCGGATCCAACAACAGTGGCACAGATGTGCCTTTGGCACTAGCGGCCTTCACCTGTCTGTCTCTGATGATTTCTGTGAGTTCATCATCAGAAGCTTCATCATCAGATGGCACATGGAATGCTACCTGTTTCTTCTTTGGACTTGGCCGTGGACCTCGTCCAGCTGTTGTTTTGGTCTTCAGCAGAGTCGGGCCAGATGATGAAATTGGTGCAGCTAAGGAACTTGCTGAGACACCAGAGGCAATCGAGAAACCAGTAGTCCTTTGACATGTAGTCAGATGCACAGGTGCTGAGGACTTTGTCGGAGCTGCTGAGGACTTGGGAGGAGCAGGAGCAGTGTGAGGAATTTGCCGTGAGGGCGCTGCTGAGGAACTTGGCCGTGAGGGCGCTGATGGTGAAGCACTTGGCTTACGAGCAGGCTTCTTTGGCATGGATTTCCTCGGTTGGACCGAGGCCTCAGTAGCAGTAGAAGTGGCAGAATCCTCATTGAATTTCTTCACTGCCTCCTTGGCTTGTCTTGCCAATTTGGCTTGGCGCTTAGCCCATTCTTCAGGAAAGTCCTCACCACGTTTGATGCTCGTGGGGTCAGCAACTTGGCCAGGTGCCAATGGAGCTCTTGGGCATGGAGGATTGAGGGCGAATTTCTTCATGTACTTTGGAGTCACATATCTGTATTCCCTCCATTCCCTTGCCCATCTCCGTTCAATCTTCTAAATGCGCACCTTGCCCTGATTTTTGTTTTCTTTGCCATATTTTGCTTCATCAGGTGTGCAATAGTCATCATAAATTTCCTCAGGGATTTCAAACGCAGTCATAACTTCAGGTTTCTTTCCTCCTTTCTGTGGCTTCTTACCGTCTGCCATATTCTTCAGTTGAGGAAATTGAACAATTGAGTTCTCTGAAGAAGTATGCAGTTTTTCTTCGAGGAACGCTGCAAATGAGTTAAGTTGATGAGAACCTAGTGATTCAGCAGCAGACATGAGTACGTGTGAACAGAGTACAGATGCGAGGAATTTGGAGAGGTCATATGCGTTCTGAGAAGGTTTTTTTTTAAAGAATAAGTTTTGAGGAATTTGACCAGATGAACCTTGAGGAATTTCACTAAGCGTTCTTGTCTTAGGTTCCAGAGTTGTACAGATCGAAGATCCACACAATTAGGGAATCTTGAAGAAAATGTTTGCTTAGAGAAACAGTTCAAGATCATATGAAGTGTGTGGTGTTCGTATGTGTGAAGATTTGAGGAATAAACACCTTTGAAGATTTTCAGGAAAGCTTGAGAATCAAAGCGAGTAATAAAAGCAACTTTTAATTACCCGAAATGAAGAACACGACAAACTGGGAAGAACAGACGGGACGTTCGTCAGGTTAGATATTCCTTGCCCTAACTCGGCGGAGGAAGACAGCTACGGCGGCGGCGGAGTGAAGATTTCCGCGGTCGGCGTGAGTACGACGGCGATGAGGTCGAGGCAGCGAAGCTCTTCCTCACCGGCGACGATGGAGTAGCGGTGGCGCTAGGGTTTGAGGAGCTCGAGCGGGAGAGAGAGATCGAGTGGAGTAAATGAAGTGAGGAAGGGGAGAGGGGTATTTATAGACATAGTGAAAAACTGTTCGTCCGAAGATTTAGGACGAACGTGCCCCTGCCCTTTCTCCTTCACGCGACATGTGTCACCCACGTACTGTGTAGTGGAGATCGTGTACGATCATGGGTGAATAGAATAATGCATCATGGGATGCGGAACATTTTGTGCGGCAAAATCGACAATTTGGATAAGATTTGTTTTAAAGTTTCGTTTGCAATTTCTTCAGCAGCCAAGGACACAGTGAAGACTTTGAATGAGTTTCAAATAGAACGCACATGAAGAATTTGTGAATAGATTGGGTTGAGTATAGCATAGAGGGGAAGGGTCCGATCACATTCACTTAGCAGAAAAAGCAACTTGAAGAAATAGCTATAAGTGAATGTTGTAGAGGACATAAACTCATATATATATATATATATCCAATGAAGAAAAACGAAGGAAACAGTGAAGATTTTGCAAAGTTGAAGAATTTGAAAAACTGAAGAATTTCAAAACTGAGGAAAAACTCAAATTTAAGATTTTCAACTTTTTGTGGTGGCGTGACCCACCGTATAAGAATGATGATTTCAGACACCGCGTACAATTGTCGTAGGGTTCTGAGAACCAAATTCTTCATTAATTTCTTCACACTTAGAGTGTTATTCTTCATTGATTGAAGAAAAACGTTTCTTCATGTGTTGCACATCTAAGTCATCAATTCTGCATAAGTGTTAGGATGTGTGTCCTTTTCAAAGAACATTCGAAGATTCTAAGATATTTAGTTCACACCGCAACTTGCAAAATATCTTCTCATCCAAGGGATTAGTGAAGATATCAGCTAACTGTTCTTCAGTCTTCACGTGCTCGATGGAGATGTCGCCCTTCAACACATGATCACGAAGAAAATGATGACGAATCTGAATGTGATTTGTCTTCGAGTGCTGAACTGGGTTGTGAGCAATCTTGATGGCACTCTCATTGTCGCAGAGGAGAGGCACATTCTTCACATTGACACCATAGTCCTTGAGCGTTTGCTTCATCCAAAGCAGTTGAGCACAGCACGATCCAGCAGCAATGTATTCAGCTTCCGCAGTAGACAGTGATATGCAGTTCTGTTTCTTCGAGGACCAACAGACCAAAGATCGTCCGAGGAAATGACAAGTGCCGGAAGTTGACTTGCGGTCCACACGATCACTAGCATAGTCAGAGTCAGAATATCCAATGAGATCAAAGACAGAGCCCTTGGGGTACCATAATCCTAGTGTTGGTGTGTGAGCTAGATATCGAAGAATATGCTTCATAGCCTTATGGTGTGATTCCTTCGGTGCAGCTTGAAATCGGGCACACATGCAAACACTAAGCATTATATCTGGCCTAGATGCACATAAGTACAATAAGGAACCAAACATGGAGCGGTATACCTTGTGGTCGAAGTCAATACCATTTTCATCAGTGCATAGTTGGCCTTTTGTGGGCATAGGAATTTTGACGCCTTTGCAATCTTGCATGCCGAATTTCCTCAGTACATCTTTGAGGTATTTCTCCTGAGATATGAATATGCCACTGCGCTGTTGACGAATTTGAAGACCTAAAAAGAATTTCAACTCTCCCATCATAGACATTTGATATTCTTCACTCATCATATAGGCAAATTCATCACTATAACGTTGGTCAGTACAGCCAAAGATAATATCATCAACATATATTTGGCACACAAATAGTTCACCATCATAAGATTTAGTAAAGAGAGTAGGGTCGAGTGAACCAGGTGTGAAACCATTCTTCACGAAGAATTCCTTCAATGTATCATACCACGCCCGAGGGGCTTGCTTGAGGCCATAGAGGGCCTTATTAAGTTTGAAGACTTTGTCAGGATTCTTTGGATCTTCAAAACCTGGGGGTTGAGCAACGTATAATTCTTCCTCAAGCTTACCATTGAGGAATGCACTTTTCACATCCATTTGATATAAGATGATATCATGATGATTAGCGTAAGCAAGTAATATGCGAATAGCCTCAAGTCTAGCAACAGGTGCAAAAGTTTCATCGAAATCAATTCCTTCAACCTGTGTGTAGCCTTGAGCTACTAGTCGTGCCTTATTCCTTACCACAAGGCCATTTTCATCTTGCTTGTTGCGGTAGATCCACTTTGTGCCAATGATATTATGCTTGTGAGGATCTGGGCGTTTGACCAGTTCCCAGACATTGTTGAGCTCGAACTGATGTAATTCTTCTTGCATAGCATGAATCCACTTCGGCTCCAAAAATGCTTCATCTACCTTAGTGGGCTCTGTGATAGAGACAAAAGCATAGTGCCCACAAAAGTTAGATAAATGTGAAGCTTTTGAGCGTGTGAGAGGACCTGGCGCTTCAATGTCATCGATGATCTTGTCAACTTGTACTTATTTTGCAACGCGAGGATGAGCTGGTTGACGTCGAGGTATTTGATCATTTTCCTCAGCACCATTGTCTTCATCATTATCTTCATGTGCGTCAGCTCGACGTTCTTCGCGTACTGGAATGAATTCTTCAGCAAGTTATTCAGTAGGAATGACATCCTCAGTTGCCTTGAACTTGATAGAATCCTCAGGTGCTGGTTCATCTAACACAGAAGGTAGGTGCTCTCTTTGCGAGCCATTAGTTTCATCGAACCGCACATCTATAGTTTCAACAATCTTGTGAAGAGCGATGTTGAAGACTCTGTAGGTGTGCGAGTCCTTTCCGTAACCAAGCATAAAACCTTCATGTGCTTTCGGTGCAAATTTAGAATTGTGGTGAGGATCTCTAATCCAACATCTAGCACCGAAGACTTTGAAATAACTCACATTGGGTTTCTTGTCAGTGAGGAGTTCATAGGCCGTCTTCTTGAAGAATTTGTGAAGATATACTCTGTTGATGATGTGGCACGCAGTATCAATTGCATCAATCCAAAAATGATCAGGCGTTTTGTATTCATCAAGCATAGTGCGAGCCATTTCAACAAGAGTTCTGTTCTTGCGCTCCACGACGCCATTTTGCTGAGGAGTATAAGGAGCAGATAATTCATGAGTAATACCAAGTTCATCAAGATAGTCATCAAGACTGGAATTCTTGAACTCAGTTCCATTGTCACTTCTGATGTGCTTGATCTTCACACCAAAGTTGGTTGAAGCCCTCGAGGAAAATCGTTTGAAGACTTCCTGCACTTCATGTTTGTAAGTAACAATGTGTACCCATGTATATCGAGAGTAATCATCAACAATAACAAAACTATATAGAGAAGCAGCATTAGTGACTGCTGAGTAATGATTAGGTCCGAAGAGGTCCATGTGAAGCAATTCGAATGGACGAGTAGTGGTCATGATAGTCTTCGCTGGATGCTTGGCCTTGGTCATTTTTCCAGCTTCACAGGCTCCGCATAAGTGATCCTTGAGGAATTTGACATTCTCAATGCCAATGACATGCTTCTTCTTCGCAAGCGTGTGCAAGTTCCTCATGCCTGCGTGACCAAGTCGTCGATGCCATAGCCAGCCTTCTGAAGCTTTTGCAAGTAGACACACGGCTGGTTGTGGTCCTGTAGAGAAATCAACAATATACAAATCTCCTCTCCTAAAGCCTTCAAAGACTTTGGAATTGTCAGCTTCCATAATCACAACACAGCGATACTTGCCAAAGACAACAACCATATCAAGATCACAAAGCATTGAGACTGACATGAGGTTGTATCCCAAGGACTCAACAAGCATGACTTTGTCCATGTGTTTATCCTTAGAGATCGCAACCTTACCAAGACCCAATACCTGACTTTTGCCTTTGTCAGCAAAGATGATATGCTTCAGATGTGACGGTGATAAAGGAGCATCCATCAAGAGATTCTTGTCACCAGTCATGTGATTTGTACATCCACTATCGAGGACCCATTCAGTGGTTTTGGGTTGATCATCCTGCAGATGAATTAGTGTAACTTACAATCTCATACGCTTCATCAGTGAAGAATATGATATTAAGTTCATCAGATGAATTTCATCAAGCAGTAAACAGATATAGCAGTAGGAGGACGTGTGAAATGAAAGTTCATTTCATCATGGTTAGCCTGCGTCCTTTCAGGCAGTTTTGTCAGGTCCCTAGCAAATTCTTCAGACGTTAAGGCACGTCTGGAGACCTGACCTTGCAGAAGAGATTAGTTCTTTTTCTTCACCACCCACATCTGAAGGGGTGGCAAAGAGTTCATCACTCTGCGAGCACCATACGAGAATGGTGGCACAGAAGCCAAACCATTTCGTTTCACATAAGAGGGGTTAGGGTAAGCATATGAATAAGCAGAGAAATTCTTCGAGGACTTATGAACATAATGATTTGAAGAATAATGTGCATATTCGTAGCCCTTAGCTCTACCCTGCGAAACAGAGTTGTTAGCACAATGATAGTCATATGAGGACTTTGATCCATTTGAGGAATTTGATCCATGTGAGGAATTTGGTCCATATGAGGACTTGGATGCATATGAAGAATTAGGTCCATATGAAGAGTTTGTTCTGGGGTTCCCATTCTTCACAGGTGGTGTCATGAGGACATTCACCTGAAGACTTTCAACATAACTTTTGGGAACCCAGATTTTCTTCATAGGGGAACCGTTCCTGCAGTTAGTCCCAACATATCTAGCAAATACTTCACCATTCTGATTTTTGAACAGTTTATAGTTGGAGTCAAATGACTCATCAGAAGAATGAAGAGATTCACATGTAAAGCCAGATAACATGGATGGATCAACTGGAGGTCCCTTTGCAGCAACCCATGAGGTTTTGGGGTACTGCTCAGGCTTCCAATATGTTCCATCAGCATTAAGTTTCCTCTCAAAGGCAATACCCTCTTTCCTAGGGTTTCTGTTGAGGATCTGCTTTTTGAGCACATCACAAAGAATCTGATGCCCTTTGAGGCTTTTGTACATGCCTGTTGTGCACAGTTCCTTCAGCCCTGCATTGTCAGTGATACTAGCAGTGTCCTCAGATGAGGAATTAGTGATAGCAGAGGCAGGTGAAGAATTTGTAACAGTTGAAGCATTTGAACATTCAGGTGAAGAATTAGCAGATTCACGTTCAATGCACTTTAAGCATGGAGGAACAAATTCTTCCTGAGAAGTGCTGATTTGTTGAGCAAGTAATGAATCGCGCTCCTTCTGAAGATCTTCATAACTCACTCTTAGCTTCTGAAGATCTTGCTTTCTTTGAAGAAATTCATAAGAAAGTTTCTCATGATCAGATAAGAGAGTGTTATGATGACTTTGAAGGTTATCAAGCCTAGACTGAATTCTCTGAAGATTTTCAGTCAGGGCTTTAGTGCGATCCATTTCTTCACCCAGCATATCATCACTTTTGTCTAGCATGTTTTGAACCTTTTCAAAAGCCCTTTGTTGTTTTACAGCAATCTTTGCAAGTTTAGAGTAGCTGGGCTTGAGATTCTCATCAGATTCATTTTCACTAGATTCAGAGGAGGTGTATTTGAGTACCTTTGCACCTTTTGCCATGAAGCAATAGGTGGGAGCGTAGTCATCACCATCTTCATCAGGCTTGTCGGTGGGGTCAGTTTCTTCAGTGTTGAAGATGGACTTGCTAACGAAAGCAGTAGCGAAGTCCAGACTCGCCACACCAGATTCGGATTCTTCAGATGCCTCCTCTTCCTCATTTTCCTCAGATTCAGCTTTAGAGTCCATTTCCTTGCCAATGAATGCCCGAGCCTTCTTGGAGCTGCTCTTCTTGTGAGATGAAGACATCGAGGATTTTGATGACGAAGATTTTGACGATTTCTTCTTTTTCTTCGCATCATCAGAACTGTAATCCTTGTATTTCTTCTTCTTCAATTCCTTTTCCCACTGAGGACAATCTTGAATATAATGACTAGGTTTCTTGCATTTGTGACACAACCTTCTCTTATAGTCACTTGATGAGGAATCACTGCTTCTTGAGGATTTTCCAAAGCGACCACATCTTGAGAACTTCTGGAATTTCTTCACGAGCAGTGCTAGCTCCTGGCTCAATTCTTCAGGATCACCAAGGCTACTACCAGAGTCCTCACATTCAGACTCAGACACAACCTTGGCCTTCAGGGCACGTGGTTTGCCATAACTCGAACCATAGAGATCTCTCTTTTTAGCAAGCTGGAACTCGTGAGTATTTAGCCTTTCGAGGATATCGGCAGGATCAAGAGACTTGTAGTCAGCCCGTTCTTGTATCATCAGACCCAGAGTATCAAATGAGGAATCAAGCGATCTCAACAGTTTCTTCACCACCTCATGGTCAGTGATGTCAGTGGCACCGAGGGCTTGAAGCTCATTTGAGATGTCAGTGAGGCGATCGAAGGTTTGTTGGACATTTTCATTGTCGGGTCTTTTGAAGCGGTTGAAGAGATTCCGAAGAACATCAACTCGAGAGTCACGCTGAGTTGAGACTCCTTCATTCACTTTGGACAGCCTATCCCAGATAAGCTTAGCAGTTTCCAAAGCACTCACTCTTCCATACTGTTCTTTACTCAGATGGCCACATATGATATTCTTCGCTTGAGAATCGAGTTGCTTGAATCTCTTCACATCGGTAGCGTTCAGTGAGGGTGAAACAGAGGGAACACCATTTTCCACAACATACCAGAGATCATTGTCAATTGCCTCGAGATGCATTTGCATCTTGTTTTTCCAGTAGGGGTAGTCCGTTCCATTGAAGGTAGGACACCCTGCCGAGACCTTGATCATACCTGCGGTCGACATAACTAAAACTCCAGGCGGTTAAACCAAAATCACACAGAAAAAGGGAGTACCTTGCTCTGATACCAATTGAAAGTGCGTTATGTCGACTAGAGGGGGGGTGAATAGGCGATTTTTAAGAATTCATCACTGAGGAATTTGCCGGTGAGGAAATTCCTTAGCAAAGAACTATTAGCAGCGAAATAAATACTCAGAAGTAAGCATAACAGAATACAAGCATGGTCATCATGATGAAATGAAGACTAGCACAGAGTACAGAAAGCGTAATCACAGGATAACACAAGATGAAGACAAACAGACTGAAGAAATTGAACTGAGGAAATTGAGAAAGTCTTCAGTCAAAGTCTTCAGACACAGATATGAACAAACACTCAACGCAGTAATGAGGAAATGAAAGGGTTGAGGAAATAGAACTAGTAGGTTGGTGAAGACAATGATTTGATAGACCAGTTCCAACTGCTGTCTCAGTTGTACGTCTGGTTGGAGCGGCTGAGTATTTAAACTCGAGGACACGCAGTCCCGGACACCCAGTTTCTGAGCACGCAGCTCAGGACACCCAGTCCTCACCGTATTCTCCTTGAACTAAGATCACACAGATCCCGTCCAATCACTCGTGGTAAGTCTTCAGGCGACTTCCAAACCTTCACAGACTTGGTCACTCGGCGATCCACAATTCCTCTTGGATGCTCTAGACCTTGACGCCTAACTGTCTGGAAGAAGCACAGTCTTCAAAGGTAACAAGCGTCGGATCCACGCGGGATCAATTTCTTCAGTGATGCTCAATCACTTTGGGGTTTGTAGGTGTTTGGGTTTGGGATTTTCCTCACTTGATGATTTTCGCTCAAAGTCCTCGGAGGATGGGTTGCTCTCAAATGACAAGTGTCAAGTTCTCTCGGAGCAGCCAACCCACTAGTGGTTGTAGGGGGCGGCTATTTATAGCCTAGGGAGCAGCCCGACATGATAAGACATAAATGCCCTTCAATGATATGACCGTTAGGTGGATAAGATATTTTGGGACAGCTGGCGCGCAGCACAGCAACGGTCGGAAATTTGACTCTCAAATTCCTCAGGGCTATCATGTTCCTCAATGTGTAGGTAATTCGCACTGGCGAATTCCTAACTCCTCAGTCAAAACAAATTCATCAGTGACCAGAAGAACTTCGTCTCTATCACTGAAGAAAGTGACTAAACTGTATGAGATTTCCAAAGGCTTCACTCGAAGGGATTGGTAGGTGTAGGATTTTGAGTTGAGCATCACATGGAAATTTTCCTTAGTATTTCCTCGACCCCCTTTAACAGTACGGTGTTTCCTATGACTCAAGAAGGAGAAAATGAAACTACAAAAACAAAAGTCTTCATGCTTCATGTTCCACAAATGAATACCAAGTCTTCAAGGTCACACCAATTTCTTCACTTTCAAAGTCTTCAGAAAGTCTTCAGAATATCAAAGTCTTCAGTTGAAGAACTTCATTTTTAGGGGTCGACTTTCTCTATAAATATCAACCTCCTCATAGGCTTATAGACCTGTGTACACTCACAAACTCATTAGTCCCTTAACCTATAAGTCTTCAATACACCAAAATCACTAAGGGGCACTAGATGCACTTACAGCTATCAATGAATCGAGATGCTTTTTGGGGATGCTTGGAAGCATAGATTGTATGCACTAGAAGTGAAAGAATTGTCCATTTGCTTGGCAGGGGAAATACAGGGGACATGTTAAATCTTGCACGGTCATATTTGAAGCTGTGACATCATAAGATATCTAGATTTGGCACTCTTCTTTCGGCATGGCAGGTTCTCACAATGAAATCAATGTGCTTCAACGCTCTCCGGTGTCTGCGAGTCTTTTGGAAGGCAAGTCCTCAACAGTCAACTTTGAGATCAATGGTCACAATACAATGGTTAACTTCAAGACAATCTCCAATCTATAGGAGAGAGGAGGGTCAGGTTTGCCAATGAACAAGAGAGTGCTAGGAAGGATGCAGAGCGTGCTTTTGGTATGCTTCAATATCGATGGGCTATTGTTTGACACCCTGCTAGAACATGGATCAAACAGAGGTGCGGAAGGTAATGACTACTTGTGTGATCATGCATAACATGATCGTAGATGATGAGCATGATGACAACCTCTTTGACCAAGGCAGGATTTCCAGCGTGAAAACTTTGAGCATGAGAGTAGCGGCGTTTTCACTGTTCGTCCAATTTCACCAAGGAATGCGTGATTGGATAACTTACATTCAACTCCAAAATAGGCAACAACCAATAAATGTATCTGCTCTTCATTTTTCAATGTAGTTGGTACAATTTTGAATCCATTTGGTTGTGAACTATAACATTTATTTATTGTGATCTAGAGCTATATGACTTTTTTGTTTAATTATGCATACTATTTTATTTTTATTTTTTGTTTAATTAATATGTATGGAATGTTCAAATTTAGAAAATTTGGCAAAAAGGGGTGAGTGAACCAAATGGATCGGCCGGTTGGGCACACTGCCCAAAAATTCGTGGATGAATACAGATGCCACTAATGACCCACAAGTATAGGGAATCAATCGTAGTCCTTTTGATAAGTAAGAGTGTCGAACCCAACGAGGAGCAGAAGGAAATGACAAACGGTTTTCAGCAACGTAATGTCTGCAAGCACTGAAATTATCGGCAACAAATAGTTTGGTAGTAAGGTAATTTGTAACGAGCAACAAGTAGCAATAGTAGCTAAGGTGCAATAAGGTAGCCCAATCCTTTTTAAGGACGGGCCGGAACGGTCTCTTATAATAAGCACAACGTTCTTCAGGACACACGGGAATTTCTTCTAGTCACTTTCACCATGTTTGTTTGATTCACGTTTGTTACTTTGATAATTTGATATGTGGGTGGATCGGTGCTTGGGTGCTGTTCTTACTTGAACGAGCTTCCCACTTATGATTAACCCCTCTTGCAAGCATCCGCAACTACGAAAGAAGAATTAAGATAAATCTAACCATACCATGAAACATATGGATCCAAATCAGCCACTTATGGAATAACGCATAAACTAGGGTTTAACCTTCTGTCACTCTAGCAACCCATCATCTAATTACTTCTCCATAATACCTTCTCTTAGGCCCAAAGATGGTGAAGTGTCATGTAATCGATGTTCACATGACACCACTAAAGGAAGCAACAACATACATATCATCAAAATATCGAACGAATACCAAATTCACATGATTACTTATGACAAGGCTTCTTGCACGTCCTCAAGAACAAAAGTAACTACTCACAAATCATATTCACGTCCAAGATCAGAGGGGTATTGAATAGCATCAAGGATCTGAACATATAACCTTTCACCAAATAAACCAACTAGCATCAACTACAAGATGTAATCAACACTACTAGCAACTCATAGGTACCAATATGAGGTTTTGAGACAAAGATTGAATACAAGAGATGAACTAGGGTTTGAGATGAGATGGTGCTGGTGAAGATGTTGATGAAGATTGGTCCTCCCACGATGAGAGGGTTGTTGGTGATGACGATGGCTTCGATTTCCCCCTCTCGGAGGGAAGTATCCCCAGCAGAATCGCTCCGCCAGAGAGCAAAAGTGTTCCTGCTAAAGTTCCGCCTCGAGATGGCGGCGCTTTGTCCCGAAAGTCCTCTCTCTATTTTTTTCTAGGGTAAACGGGCTTATATACCAGAAGATGGGCACCAGAGGCTGACCAGGGGGGGCGCCCTGGTGGCTCATGGGCACCTGGGTGGCCCCCTCTGGTATTTATTTTCACTAATAATTTTTATTTATTTCAAAATAATTCTTCGTGAAATTTTAGCTTATTTGGAGATGTGCAGAATAGGTACCTCTGACTTGGCTTTTTTAGGTCCAGAATTTCAGCTGCCAGCAATCTTTCTCTTCATATAAATCTTGCAAACTGAGAGAGAAATACATTAGAATTGCTCCACAAAGTATTATATTGATCAAAAATATTATAGATAATAGTAGAAAAACATAATGCAAATGGACGTATCAGCCACATCTACAACTTTTTTAGGGGGAAAGCTAAGTTTTATTGATCAAATGCCACTTGAAATGGGATACAATAAGGATCGCAAATATGGCGCCCCTTCGTCCAGAGAATTTGAAAACTTAGCTAAATTGTCCGCTTCTTTATTTGCCGTTTGTCCTTCGAAGGTAAATATGCACTTAAAATTGGCTGCTCACTGCTTGATCTCTCTTACAATACTATCATAGTTGCCGCTTGTGCCTTCTTGTATCTCCTTGATAATTTCTTCGCGTCCGACGCAAATAATAAAGTTATGGATGTGCAAATCCTCAGCTAGCGACAGGCCTCTCGGCAAGCAATTGATTCCCGAACCGCCTCATCAGTGATTGCACGAATGACCAAGGCTGAGATACCCATGAACGAACCTCCTGCACCCCAGCATAACGCTCCTGTCGATCCACCAAGGGCAGAACGTGCAACACTAGCATCCACGTGGATTTTAGCATGGTCCGGCGGTGGCGCCTTTGGCCTGCTAGTTGTGTTTGTTGGAATAGTATGAATTGATATTCTCGTAACCAGAACAATATCAAGATCAGTAATGGATCTATTTATAAACAGATGGGATGGGTCACCACATCGACAACCGACCCAAATGGACAAAATTGGACCAAATCTGCATGGGCGCGTTAGAGTTGGCGTAAGAGCATCTCCAACGGACACGCTAGATAAGCCGCACGCTGAAAAAAAACGCTAATTTGGCGCGCTCCAGCAGGCGCGTGAAAAAAGTGGGCGCGCGAGGGGGGGGGGATAAAGCGGCAGCACACGTGGCATTTTTTGGCGTGCGTCGCCCAACGCGTTGGTTAAAAGCCACGCGAGGGCGTTCGCCAACCGTCACTCCTTCCCTCCTGTCGGGCCTTCTTCCTCGCCTCTTCCGGTGCCCCGTCCCCGCCGCGCCTTCTCCCCTGCCTCTTCCAACGTTCAGCCGCCGCTGCGCCTTCTCCCTCGCTTCTTCCGGCGCCACGCCATGCCGCCGCGCTCTCGGAGCAGCTCTGGTTACCGCGGCTTCCGCCTCCATCCCTCCGGCGTGTACTACGCGGAGATCCGCTCCGGCGATACACGCCTCAGGCTCGACCAGTTCGAAATCGCCCATGAGGTCGCTCGCGCGTACGGCGCGGCGGCGTGGTGCCTCGGGCGGCCTCGGTCGTAGATGAACTTCACCGACATGCGGACGCGCAAGCAGGCACAGGATCTCGCGCCTCCCCCATGACTAATCAACGACGAGGATCGCTGCCTCCAGCTCCCGCCTCCTCATCACCGAGGCGGACGAGCACGCCATGGCGGTGTGGCGCGAGCGCTTCCTGCAGGATGTCGCCGCAGAGAACGAGTTTTGGGAGCAGAGGAAGGCGGAGCGAGCCGTGCGTCGGGCGGACAAGCGTGCGCGGAAGGAACAGGCGGAAGCCCAGATCGAGCTGGGACCTACGTCGACCTGGGATGATGAAAATCCTCAGTGGCTAGACGCGTTTACGCCGTCAGACCACACCATCGAGGAGGACGAGAAGTAATTTTTTAGCATTGTTTTATCTAGTTTTATTTTGAAGCATCATATGAACTGACTTGTGGCTTGGAGACTATGCTATGAAACTTGAACTATGTGTTGTTTCATATTTTTTTCGTATGTGTTGCTTTTAAAAAAAATCCAAGCGCCGGCTGGTTGCGCATGCTGGAGTTTATCGCACCTGTTGAAGTGCTACAGCGGCGAGCTAAATTTTCCAGCGTCTGGTAAAGCAACCATCCTTCCCGTGCGCTAAAACGCTATTTCTTTTAGAGCACCGCGCTACCGCGTGCCTGTTGAAGATGCTCTAAATAGGGCCCTGCTTGCGCTGCCCACAGAGGATCCGGAGGAGGAGCGCGCACGGGCACGGCCACTGGTTGTTGGCGGGCGGGTAGCCCAAAACCAAAACGCCCCTGTCTGTCTGTCTGTGTGGCAGTCAAGCGTGAACGCCGTGAGTAGCCGTCCCGTCCGTCGGACGACAGCTAGTACTGGTGCCAGGAAGCCAGCGCGTCACGTCACGGGCACGGCTGAAAGCCACCGTCAAGGACGCCAAGGAAACGGGAGTGGCTTCCAAGGCCACCGTTTTTCCTTTCTGCTAGTAGCACCAACAGCCCGCCCGCCCACGCCACGGCACAAGCACAGCCAGAAACCACCAGATAACGCAGCGCACGCGGCCAAACCGCACCGAGGCAGAGCGAGCGAGCGAGAGATTGGGAGGAGCTCCGGCAGGCAGGCAGCGGGAAGTCGAGCCGAGGAGCCACCGGAGGTGAGCTGAGCTCCTGGCCATTTCGTCCGTGTTAGACGCCGGATTTCTTCTATAGCTGATGTATATTTGCGCTCTTCTCTTGAGCTGCAGAGACCTGCCGGCCGGAGAGCATGGAGGAGCCGTCCATGGCCGACCCGCCGCGGATCTTCTGGAAGTCCAGGAGGAGGCCGTCGTCAGGTAGGGGCGCTGCTTCTTGCTGCTTCAAATCCTTTGAGCAAACCTCTTCAACTCTTGAATCCATTCCATCCTGATTTAAGCTGCGCGCTTTTTTCTTTAAAATACAAGATATTATTCCTTTACAAAGAAAGTAACCTGCCCCTCACCTATTCCCCACGCAGCCGTATTGCCGATTTCGGCAAATTTCAGCCCAGATCTATGCTTGTTCTTTCCTGGGGATTAATCTTGAAATTTACTCCTGCCGCCGTTTCTTTTTTGAAATCTATACAAATCGTACACCAGTTCGATTTACAGCTCGGAATCTCCCCCTGTTCCTCGGCTCTTCATTAGCCTCGTCTGCCTCTGCAGAAATTAGCTCCTTCTTTTTTGTTCCTCGGTTCTTTTTAGTTAGGGGTGTTCATCCGTTTTCGGACGGCACCGAAACATTCCAGCAGTGAGATATTGCGTGAGGAAATGGGTTGACGATTGCCACCCCACGGAGACGAATATACAACCACCCATACGAGTAAGAAAATCGCAGTTTCCGCCCACACGTTAGTCACGCGCGCGGCCGTGCAACTGATTCTTTGTTGCATATTTATAATTAATTAATCAACGGCCTCGCGCAAGCAAGGCCGGCCGTTCAGAGCTTCAGACCTTGTTTAGTTTGGGGGTAATTTCTCACAAGGCGGGTGGGTGAGTGCCCCGCTTGCTTAGCCTTGCTTGCCTTCGCCGGCAAGATCTCTGCAGTGCAGGCAGCTGTCAGCACCGCAGGCCGGCAGCTGCAGCTGCAGCTGCTACCCAGTAGAGGTCGTGGTCGTGCGAATATGCTCGCAGCAAGAAACCATATCCCCTTCAGTAACTTTGCTGCTGTTGGGTTGAGCTTTTGAGGCCCCCTCCTCTCAATTTTACTAGTATTCTGCCTTGGGCAATGCAGCGAGATGCTCTCCAGGAGCAGGGGAAGCTTGGCTGTGAGGGCAGAATCCAACGAGGCTGTAATTTCTTCTGAGAAAAAGAGGGCTGCAGTTTTGGTAATACAACTACTAGATGACAGAGGGTGAATGTGATAGGCTGAGATATCTATGGCCTCAATTCTCTGACTTCATAGATAACACCGATTGTTTATTATGGCGCAACCCGAGGCTCGAGAGACGCGCGTGTTTGGTGACCACTCGCGCTTATTTTAGAGTTCATGTCAGAATGTTACAGTAAGTAGGTTAATCTATCTAATGACACTGACCAAATTACCGTTTCTGAACCTGCCAGTGTTGACCAGTAAGCTATCGTGTAAGTAAATCAATGTTTGCTCTTAGTGTGTAACCCATGAACAGATAAAGAGTTAAACTGTTTCCACTATCCTTTCCAGAGCTTCTGAGTGTATTCTTTCTGTAGATCTTGCAGGGAATTCCTTGTATTATACAGTATGTGTTCTAAGCTGTCCCTGTCTATCAGAGCCCTTTCTTGCTTTGCTTCCTAGCAAAGGAGAGTGCATACAGCTTGTTGAAGTACACATCCATGTTCGAAATGTCAGAAAAACTCACTCTCACCTATCATCACTCTGCCAGTAATCCACTGAAGAAGCCTCTAGCTGATCTCTGTGGTCATGTAAATAAACAAGAATCATTTTGGTTGTGTTGATATTAATGCAAATAGGTGGAGGGCGCGGGTCCTTTTATACTATATTAATCAAGAACCATTTTTGGTCGTGTTTCCTTTTCAAGTTATTGATGTCAATGCACACCCATGATTGAAACCATATCCCCTTCAGTAGTTCCCTCTGAACACCACTGGTATTTCTGTCTTGGCGAGGCAATGGAAAGGCTGTTTAGGAGGAGCAGTAACAACGCGGCAATTTCTTAGGACAAAAAGAAGAGGGCGACTGCAATAGACTGAGATATCCATGGTCCACATTGGCTTCGTATAATACCGATTGTTTACAGCATAATGTCAGGCTCGAGACAGGCGTGACCACTCACGTTTATTTGGAGTTGCTGTCAGAATGTTAATTTAATTAGGCCGGTCTGATGATACTGACCAGATAAACTATTTCTGAACCTGCCAATGTTCATTGTTTTTTATATAGCTTCACCATTCATGCCGAATGGTCTGAACCTGCCAATGTTGACCGTGTTAGTAAATCAGTCTGCTCGTAGTGTATAACTCATGAACAGATAATAAAAGGAGAAACTGTTTCCACTTCTATCCTCTCCAGAGCTTCTAAGATTAGTCTGTTAATAGATCTTGCTGGGAATTGCTTTATTATACAGTATGCCTAAGCTGTCCCTATCTATGCTTTGCTTCCTTGTCAAGGAGAGTAGATACAGATTAAAGTACATCCAAGTTCCAAATGGCAGCAAAACTCACTCTGACCTATTACTGAATTACTCCACCAGTTATCCACTGAAAAAACTTCCGGCTGATCATATTCTAATTCTAATGCCAATGGTCATGTATATCAGTCAGTATATATATGCACTGCATTTTTGCTGGGCTAAGTGTACTGACTACTGACTCACTCGATCTGACTTAACAATGTGTATGTTCCAGCCAATGGCCGGAGCTTGCAAGCACAAGAACATAGCAACGAGGCCGCTGCCACCGAAGAGGCAGCAGCGGGCAATCTTCCGGCTCAAGGAGAAGCCATGAAGATTGATGACGCAAATGCAGCAAGCACCACCACAGAGGATGATGCTCATCAGGCAGATCCGATGGCTAACCTATCTGAGAAGCGAAAGGCGCTCTTCGAGCCCCTGGAGCCGATCAATGGCAAGCGCAGCGCTGACATGCTGCTTCCGCCACCGGACTTCGAGCCTACATCGTATCCCAAGGGATGGCTGGTTGGTAAGAAGCGCAAGCTCGTCAATGTCGATGTGGTGGAGAGCATGAGGAGGATAGCGATCCTGGAAATGAACAGAAAGGTTCATGTTCTTGCTAATTATTTGCCACCACATGCTAGCATAATATCATGCTGGGTATATGCCATAATGTTTCTCTCGTAACTGCATACATGATGGAGGCCTGAAATCAAGCATTAAACACTAACTTTATCGTTAACTTAAATTGACCTGTGCATTGTTCTAGTGCAGCTAAGGTAATTAGGCATTTTTGTTATTGTTGCCAAATTTGCATCATAAGTTGACACATATTATCATGTAAAATATCTCGTAAAATGGCGTGGCAGGACCGTGAAATCGGCGGGCTCAATGAACAGCTAGAGGAGGACTCCCGCGTGCTGGAGCTTCTGCAGAAGCAGCTCACGGACGAGCGCAGGAAGCGGTCGGAGATCGAGAAGGAGAACTCCATGCTTCAAGAGCAGGTGTCCATGCTGATGAGCATGCTTGATGAAAACGAAGCCTTCGACGAGGAAGGGGAAGAGGTGCCACCGCCCGACTCCATCGATTAAGCATTTCCGACAACTGCAGGTTCCCCTTTTTAAGAAAAGGCATCCGCAGCACGTCCATCTTTGGGTGCCAATTTGAGAGTATCCCGGAGGTTTCTATTGGTCTCTTGTGTAGAATTCAATTTATATTATTTCGTTTCATGGTTTGCATCGTGTAGGCGAAGGGTGCATGTTTTATTGTTCCTGTTCGTGTCTAGGTTTGTTGCAGATGTATGGAGACATTTGCGACGCATTTTATTTGAAATGCAATTGTGTGTATATGGTATTACGATTATTTTGCCAGCCACTGCAATTCTTTTTTCATATTTTGAAGTGGCCATGGCATCTGATCTACTAGTGTCATAAACAAATGCCCGGAGCGAGAGTGTGGAGCGGAGGAGGGCCGAACAGGCCCTTAGTATCGGCTTGTTGGAGATGCCCTCACAGGCCAACAGAGAAACTACTGAAAGAAATGTAGTAAGAACAGCGAAACGGGGTTGCGCAAATTTCAGTTGTTGCCAAATGAGAGTCGGGTAAGTTACAGACAGGGGACCAAAACAAGTCTCAAGAAGGCACAGTTCCTCATGATCGAAACATTTCCAAATCCGGAGCGCTAACCGGAGTTCTCTCAATCCTCTGCTATGTCGAACAACTCTGACATAGACGGTATGCGGCGATAGAGGTTCTCAAACAGACCCGGCACGGACTCCTTTCTAGAGATAGCAGGCGGTCCTGCGCCGCCATCCACAGTTCTCCCCGCAGGCGCCCATTGTTCTTCGTCTTCGAAACAAAATCCGAGTTCCTCGGCAAAGGCATCATAACCTACTTCGCCTGCAGCAATGGTGTCATTGCGCTCAGGGACAGATACGGTGGATGGCGCAGCGCCTTTCTCAATAAGATTGCTAAACGAGTCCACTCTTGCCAGCAGATATTTCTCATCCGCGGATGGCAGGGCATGTGTATCGCTTAAGAGGCTCTCAGCAATCTCCTGAAATTCTTTCGGCACCTCAGGGCTGGCATGATTGCACAAATTGAGGTTCCTTTGTTCTTGAACAACAATTTTTGCTTGGACATCTGAAGCAGTGGCACCTGAGAAAGGCTTATTGTTAAAGGAAAATAATCTACAAGATTACAAGTGTGGCATGGAAGCCTGCCAGCCTCAGGACTTTGTCTGAAGAAGGGGATACTTACCTATGTTCAATGGCTGATGATGCTTCACCCCATCCCTTTGGACCACTGAAGAAGCATCATATGGTGACACATGATGTGCGAACATGGATGAAGGGCCGGCACTTTCATTTGGGTTTCCAAATATAGAGCTTATGGATCCAATAAATGGAGAATCTGACATGATGATTGGTTGTCGGCTCAGCTCATTTAGTCGCTCGTCACACTGAATAAGCTTTTCAAAATTTCTGCTCAACACACTCGAGGAGCAACGCAAAACATGCCTCCTGCATTCAGAGCATTTATAAAAGTTAATTTCAGCTCAACAAAGTAAATGATAAAGTTGAACAAAACAGAAACAACTAGCAGCAAGGTCTACCAAAAAAGCAATACAAAGGCACAACACATCCACACCATAAATCACAGCGACAACTAATTGCAACTTTCATATTTCAAGACTGATCTTTAAGTGTTAATGTAGAACGTTAAATAATGCACTAGTGCTTCACCTGCACATGATTGCTTGCCCACAAGTGAAATCTGGTGCCGCCAGCCATAATGTATGTTTTCTTGGTTGAGGATGGGTCTCTTGAAAGAACATGGGTGGCCGAGACAACTTCAAAAAGATTGGAAACTCGTTTGAGGCAATAATGATTGATCGATACACAAACAAACAATTAAAAAAAGATTGCAAGAACTAACCATCAGTTCCAAGGTGCCATCTCCCTCCTCAGGGCAAGTTGCCTTTAGAGCAGTAATATCTAACCACTGGACCTCTATCTTACTCTTAAGACCATTGTTCAAAACTTCCCAGACAAGCTTATGCTTTGCATAGTAGCATTTTGCAACCAAATCACCTTCATACTGCGATGTGTACTGTATTAAAAGCAAAAAAAAAATGTTTTGGTTAGGCAGTATTTATGGAAAGCTTCTAAATACTTCTTTCTCATAATAACATATATACCGAGTTAACACAAGGAAATCGCTTACCTCCCAATTACCAATCTTAAGAAAGTTTGCAGGAAAATTTGAAGCTTTTACTACATCTTTCTTTAACGGGGGCTTGGAAACAATATCTTTCATAGCAGAACGGCCCTTGGTAGATATTTCCTTGGTAGAGATTTCCTCGGTAGAGTTTTCCTTGGTAGAGTTTTTCTTTGAAAGACACGTACAAATAAGATCTACAAAAGATGGGCTCTTTTTCAGCCGTAGACCCAGTGGGAGCGGTTCATTAATTATATTGAACATGTCCTGCAAAACATAATCTCATTAGGATCAATAAAGAGATATAGATTTCTATATACATAAACAGCTAATATTATTAATCAAACACTGTATAATTAGATGGAGCGGTAGAGATAATATTAATCAAAACCCATCATATCATATTTTGCAAATTTGCATTGAATAATTAAACACATTTCTCTTTTATGCAGTCAATCAATCAAGGCAAAACATTAACTTCAATACTTAATGTTTATTTTTTCTTCTGATGAGTTAAACTTCCTATTTGAATTCCTCAAATAAAAGACAATGGGTATAATTTGAATTCTACGCCAACGACAAAATCTATCTGTCATTACATTAATATACTAAAACCCTGAACCACACGTCTACATGCAGTGGAGGCAGAAGAAGAGGCGGTGGCTCGGTCATCTCGAATTCCTCAAAAAAAAAAAGATAACGTATATAATTTAAATTCTACGCCAACGACAAAATCTTCGCGCCACCATATAAAATACTAAAACCCCCAACCCCTATCTACCTACAGTGGAAGCAGAAGCGGGGTGTGGATGCGCCGTCCCGAATTCCTCAATAGAGAAAATAACGGGCATAATTTGAGTTCTACGTCAACGACAAAATCTCCGCGTCATCATATTAAAAATACTAAAACCCCAAAGCCCATCTACTGGAAGCACAAACGGGGTGGCTACGCCGCCCTGAATCTCTCAAAAGAAGAGAAACGGATATACTTTGAATTCTACGCCAACGATAAAATCTTCATAGTAAACTACTAAAACCCCATCTCTACCTGCAGTGGAAGCGGAAGCTGAGATGGCTGCGCCGTCCTAACGCGCTTCTGGGTGGCCTCATTCCCGTCGCCTAATAACCCCTCCTCCTCCAAGTTGCCCGCCGGCGACGCACTGGGGGCGACGGCCGCCGCCGTGTGGCTTGCATGCCTCTTCCTCCGCGGCCTACCCCGGGGCTGCACCATGCCGACGCCCCTAAAACCCTGGACCCCAGGAGAGAGAGGAAGGAGCAGGCCGGGATCGGATCAGATGGAGGGAAGGGATGGCGACGGCGGAGGAGGGGGAGCGCGAAAGGGGCCTGTGGCGGCGGAACACGGCGCTGGATCCGGCGCTCCTGGTTATAATCTGGGACGCGGGGACGCGCGCGGCCAGGCTGATGGGGCTCGTGAAGGTTGGTGAGGGACGCGGCGTGTCGCCGATCGGTTTCTTGTGCATCGCCGCACGGAAAGCGCCCCACGCCCGGCGCGCGTCTCGGTCGGTTGCCACCCGCTTGACGTTTGCACTGCACGTACGTCCCTTGTTTTTAGAAAGAAAAGCGCTAACGGTTTGCCCGGGCTACACCACGCAGCTGCTGGTAAGGGTGTGACTCGTCACGTTTGCGTTTGTCCACATTTCTCTCTCTTTTTTAGAAAGTTTGTCCCATATTTCTCTGGATGTACGTGGACGTGGATGCCTCCTCGCCATTTTGCGAGTGTCCAATGGGCAGGAGCCAAGTGGCGGCCACCGGGGGACCCGACGAGGCGAGCCGTGGACGACGATGATGAAGGACCTACGGAGTCGAGACCATGCGGCAAAACACGGGTGTGCTTACCGCACCCTCGAAGGGCGACGCGGTGTCGAGTCACGATGCCGTCTTCCCCGCCGCGATCCGGGACTTCTTTCCCGAGCTCTGTCGCTGCCATTGTGCGCGACAAGGTCGCCACCTACATGATGCTGACACTCGCACGGCGCGCGACGCTCACCGCCAAGGAGCGTACGTACCATGAGCGTCCTTGGGCATGCATCATTGTTGGCGAGCCCCCGAGCTCTTTGGACCCGGGCTCAGAGGAGGAGGAAGAGGAGAGAAGGGGATGGCGGCAGACCCGGCCGCCGAGTTCGCCACTGCCGGCTACAACATAGTGGATGCGGCGTCCGGGGGCAACAACATCAGCCTCCCATCGATGGACGAGCCGGAAGCGCAATACCGACGCGCGCAAGCCTAGAAGGCGGAGGAGGCGCGCCGACGAGCGGCCTAGGTGGAGGACGCAAGTTGGCTGAAGCACATCTCAAGGACAAGCACGCTCATGCCTTAGCCATGGTGACACTCATGATGAATCCGGAGATTGTCGCCGAGAACCACACGATCTTCACATCATTGGACAGTGCATGCACGATCATTTGTCAGCGCCGCGAGACCATTTCTCACGACATCGAATTTGCAGAGTTGTGCGAGGATATTGAAGGTGAAATCACCGACAAGGAGAGGAGGAGCATGCCGGCAGGATATCTTATTTTTTTTGAGAATCCGGCGGGATATCCTTGATGCCGTGCATTCAATTTGCCGCAAATGTTGACGAGGCCAGCCCCTCCGACACGGTGATAATCAACATCTCCTCCGACGAGGAGTACATTTTATCTATATGTATTGATGTTTTTGCTAGTTTAATGTCAATGCAATAGTAATGTACTAGGTAATGAATTGTACTAGTATTCTACATTTGATGTTAATTTAATCTAGTTGTTTAATTATAAAAGGAAACGGTTTAAATATGTGTTTCAAATGAATTTGTGTGGAAAAAAATATGTTCGCATTTTGTAGGGATTAAGTTATAGGGGATATGCTAGATGAGAAAATGTCATTTCCCCTAAAAGTTTTTTTTTTGGAAAAATGGGATAGGGAGAAGATTTGGACTTTTAGGATAGGGGATCTGCTAGAGATGCCCTTAGTATAGTTTGTAGTGATTTCCGATCTGTACTAGAAGTGTTATCTGTATGGATTAAGACATTGGTCTCAATTGAGGGAAACTTGCCTATAAGCTACAAACTCTTGCAGTTGGAGCCTAACAACTTGGATTCCAATA
>NC_057810.1:670810731-670836424 GCF_018294505.1 Triticum aestivum | reverse complement strand
CAATAAGTGGACATTGGTGGGCCATCCTGCAAATTTGAAAGAAAAAAATCTGACTGTTAGTTCAATTGATTAGTAATAATTGCAGCAAATAAATCATATGAATGAATCCTAAAAGTGACTGATGAAGTAAAAAGGCACTTGTGCTATGCCCCATAATATAAAGTGTGTAGTAAGTGGTTTTTTAGGCAAAGCCATTCACCGAGCTTTATTAGTTAGACAAAACAGTTACATCTCTCATGAGACACTCCAGAATGAAACTCAGGGGATTAACATCTAAAAAAAAAGAATTACGCAAAGAAAAAAAATCATACCAAGTTCATGTGCCGCCACATTGACCTCTCTATTACAATACTCAATTGAAATCATATCAAATCCAGTCCACTTGATATCCCAATCATCATATATGGCTGACATCCTTCATCGTTGACCACCTGCATGCAGTAAATGAATAGCCGCTAATATGTTGTGCAAGCATCAAACCTTCTATGAAAGCATATGATTCTGTTAAGCAGTTTAATAACATGTATTTTAAAACAAAGATGTAAGCAATCGTCCAGCTTTAAACTAATAAAGCCCACTAAGGCAGAGTACAAATAACCTCGTCCAACAAAATAAGAGACATGAACAAGTCTAGGTGAAACGAGCAGATAAGTCAAGTAAGGTTACAGGGCCACCATCAACAAAAGAAGAGCACCAAGCTCGGGGAATCAGCGGAAGACAGAACGCCCTATGTCGCAACGTTCAACGTCCTGGCAATGGAGTGGATTTGACGAAGCTTTTTTATTGCCTTTTTTTGCGGGGTAGAAGCTTTTTTATTGCCAGCTGCATCCCTTGAGCATCTCGATAATTCCCCAACGACATCCATTACTGCGAATATGCCAAAGCGACTGCAATAGCGCCCCAACGCAACGCCACATAACAAGCTTAAAAGATCCACGGAGATAGGATCTCCAAGCGTTCACCTCTAGACAAAGGCTTCCAACTCATACCCACCGCTTTCCTGACGGTGCCCCAGGCAAAGCAAGCAAGTGGGCATCAAAAGAAAGCATGATTGGCGTCTTCCATGCCGGCACAGATAGCACAATTGCCGTCGGAAGGGCCATTCCGTTTGGCAACGTAGGTTTATTCCTAAACATTTTCCATAGAAAGATTTTGAGTTTGAGCGGAGCTCTGGCTTCCCATAGGCCCCTAGCTACGTCAAGCGTAGGACCCTTGGTTAGCTTAGCATCCAACAACTTGACCGAGAATTGGCGGGAAGCAATGAGGTGCCAAGACACTGAATCCACGACATTAAAAAGGGTAATGTGGGAAAACCTACCGCACAACACATTCCACCGGGCGCTTTCATCAGGTGTGAATGCACGTTGGAACGCAATGTATGGAGGGGAAGAGCGAAGGGCCTCGGCCACCAAAAGGTCAGGGATTAACCACAAGAGAAAACAGACCCTGAAAATCTTTTAAAGCGGATCTAGACCAATCTAAAAATCAAACCAAAAACGGATCAACTTCCCATTTTTAACCTCGAATTTGGCCCCTGGGGCAAAGGCTGGTTTCACTGTCTGGATCCCGTTCCAGAACAGTGACCCATGAGCCTTAGACTCGAAAAAAGGAGTCGTGGCCTCGTGGGGGCAATATTTCGCTTTTAGGAGGTCAGCCCAAAGCCCCTTAGCATCTACGATAGCTTACAGACCTACTTGGTCAGGAGGGCTACATTCATAAGTTTGGAATTGAGTTATGAACATGTCAATATTCTTCTAATAACAAATGTGACTGACTCATAGAAATGCCCAGTCAAAAATGTACCCCCTCTGTGTAAACAAATGTAAGACATTTTAGGTCACTACTTTAGTGACCTTTTCGAAAATGAGGATTACCCTCGGTCTCTGCATCAAGCGATGCATACAACCATACTACTTTAGTGACCTAAAACGTCTTATATTTGTTTACATAGGAGTATTTAACAAGTCGGCTGATTAATTCTAATGGTTTCCTGAAGTAATTTCCAACTATGTTATAACAAGTTGAGGTATAAATCTTCACGCAAAAAAAGAGGGCTATACCTATGAAATATGATTTGAGTTTTTACTTGTTGGCATCCACAAAGGTGAATCATTATATCAGAAATATGACAATGGTATTAATCTAACACCTATCCATTCCATGCTACTAAAGTGACTAAGCAAGAGAACATGTCATTAACAGATTTCATGGGAAAGGGACGATAGGCAATCATTACCGGAGACAACCTACTCTTAATTCTTTCAAAAAAAACAACCTACTCTTAATCGATACAATATCAAGCAAATACGACCAAAATTGGAGGTGCAACCAAAATAAGGAGGGGCTGTGGTGGACAGTACCTCTACAAACATAGAGGAGCCTAAATCCACATGCCCATTGGTCATTGCCACATCTCAACGTCGTAAACCTTGGCGGTGAAACCTCTGACCTCAACGCCTTTTTGTCCAGAGTTAACCTTTTGGGGAGGGGTTATTTTTGGTTGAGTCTTGTCAAAGGGGTCACAATTAGCATAAATGTACAACATTTATCAATTTACACGGCTAGCTGATGCTGCTGGGTTGGAAAGACCATCTCTGCCTGACAAAACAAGCTGGGGAATAATGAGCTTTGAATAAGACCATGCAGTGAAGACATCCTTTGATGCCTGCTAGCTAGGGTCCATATAATTATAGCACGCACCCGCTGCCAACGCAACAAAGGGGTTGGGAGATCGCTGGATTTGAGGGCCATGAGTTGAGTTGAGTGCCATCTACAAACAAATATTCCCAAATACTCACAATTTTAGTGCAAAACAAGTGTATATGTGACAAGAGGAATTTAAACCCGGCGTGCAGACAATGGTGACTTGAATGAGACTCCCGATGGAATGGCCCGGAATAAAGTCTAAAATAAGATGGCTTGATCAAGTAATGCCATGATTGGGACACACGCACACACGATGCAGCATCTATGCCATGCTTAATTACGCTTGCTCGATGGTGCTAGGAGCTAGCTCTACAAACACACTTCCTTAGCTAGCTCTATAAATACACTTTCCCAGAGCTCCACCGAGTAAGTAGAGCAGCCATGGCGCCCGCCGACGAAAATGCTGCCGGCAGCCACAAAATTGCCGGCCGCAACGACAACAAAAAGGCTGCGATGACCGCGGAGTTCCAGCTGAAGAAGTACCTGCTGCTGCTGGCCACCCTGGTGGCGACGGTGACCTACGTGGCGGGGCTCAACCTGCCGGGGGGTTCCTGGACGGAGGACGCTCCCGGCGGGCAGGTGGCCGGCGAGTCAATTCTCCGGGAGACCTACTACTACCGCTACATCGTCTTCTACTACTGCAACGCCGTCTCCTTCGCCGCGTCGCTCGTGGTCAGCCTCCTCCTCCTCGTGCTGCAGGAGGAGGGCGGCCCCTGGCACGGCTCGCTCCGGGTGATCATGGTGATCGACCTGTTCGGCCTGATGGGGGCCTACGCCGCTGGGAGCAGCCGCGACAAATTCACCACCGTCTGCGCCGCCGTGATGGTGGCTGGCCTCACCGCCTACGTCACTGTCGCCTTCCTCTGCTACGTCGTCTTCCTCTTCTGCTACAAAAAAGAAGAGAGTCAACATCAAGCGACGGCCAACAAAAACGAAGAGAGTCAAGAAAAAGAGAAGGCGCGCCTGGCCGCCTACAAAAAAGATCAAGTCGCAGAGCACGAGATCCTGCTGGTGCTCGCCATCTTCGTGACGACCGTCGCATACGTGGCCGGGATGAACCCACCTGGAGGCTTCTGGCGGAGCACCGAAGAGGGCCACCACACCGGCGGCGATCCGATTCTGCAGGGAGGCCACTCCGGCCGCTACAAGTCCTTCTTCTTCTTCAACACCACCGCCTTTGTCGCGTCCCTACTCGCCATCATGCTCATCCTCGACTACAAGAAGCTCAACATCACCATCTGGGGCAAATTTGACACAGGGCGCAGCGGGCTCTATCTATCCCTCGTCATGGCGATCGTCGGCCTTGGGGGCGCCTACGCCGCTGGGAGCTGCAGGGACCCTGAGAGCACCGCCTATGTTGTGTCCTTAGGGGCAGCTGTTCTGGTCTACCTGACTCTTACAAAAGCCTTCTCTAATTCTAGGTACGTGTTTCCTTGGCTTGGTACATCATTGGCACACTTAGTTAATTTTCTTTTTGAAAAAAACACATAGTTAATTTTAGGTTCAAATTTTTTTGTTCTGCAATATTGATGACTTGCATAAATTTTTCTTCCTTCATAGATGAGATCAAGTAATAAAACTACACGATTCATCCATACATATAGGCTAACTTTATCTCTACCTTAATCATACGGTGGGTCCAGATTATAAGGCTTGAGATCTACCCAAATAACAAAAGTGTATACTAGTACATGTATACAACAACTATTTGGTGGATATATAATACACAACTCCATTGCTTTAGCGAAACCATTTTATATATCAAGATCGGAATACAAATAAAAATATCCAAATGCAATGTGAAGTCTATAAATAGCTAATTTTTGACTAAGTAGTATAAGTTAGGTTTAGGAATACTAATCTATTTATATATACCAAATTTGAAAGAAAAAAATAAAAGAAATCTAGCTAATAGATTTCTGTAAGCACTTTATGTACGCTTTGCATCAATACATAACAAGTTTAGAAATAAATTAAAATTACATAAAAAATAGAACTTGCGTTAAAAGTTATTTAAGAAACATGATTCAAAATAACAAAAAGAGGAAAATTGACAATTTCCTTTTGGGATAAAAACAAAAAAGGTTTGCAATTCAGGTTTCATATGAACTCCATGCAAAGTCTAGAAATAGCTAAATGTTAAGTTAATAATATATAAACATTTTACATTAGATTTATGAAATAAAGATCTAATTTTATATAGAAAATTAAAAATAACAATATAAGAAAACTTGCATATAGATTTGTGTATATGCACTTTATGACTTGCACAAATAGATACATTATATCAAATAAACTAATATTTTTATAAAAATAAGTTGGACTCAAAGTTATTCTAGAAACACAATTCAAGTAAAAAATAGATGAAATTTGAAGGTTTGGTTGTTTTTATATGTAGTCCATATAAAGTTCATAAATAATTAAACTTCAACATACATTATATATATAAATTAGCAGTGTGGCAGTAACCTGAGAGAGAGAGAGAGAGAGAGAGAGAGAGAGAGAGTTTAGCAACCTTTTGTGAATATACACTGGCATATGCATTGCTTTTACATGGGAAAACGCCATTAACGATGAGAATATAATAAATATGCATGGAACATGTAGAGGCATGTCACTATATAAACAAAAAAAGTACATCCATCAATATTTCAGTTAGTTATTGTTAGAAAATTTCCCAAAAAATATATGTAAAAAGGTTGATACTTAGAGGTGTACGTGAGGAAGGGTCTAAGAGACAATGTTAGATATTAGTTTGACAGCTTATGATTTTGAATGATATTCCACAATCCTTTGACACTCTGTTGTCACATGTCAAAATCCTAATAAGTAAAATTATTTTTTATTATTCTTTTTACAAAAAAATAATTATGTTTAAGCAAATTAAATGAAAAATAGCTTGCGCGGGGCAAATAACTGTTAGGAGGAATAATAGCTAAGAAGTCTTTCCAATGATACATCTGGGCTACATGGTTGCATTTTGAAATATTCTAATGCCACAGGACATCTCAAAATTGACACAAATATAGAACATTTAACAAATCTAGCAGCACAAACGTGTGGGTCACTCTGTTTGTTTCATAGAAAAGAATATACTCAACTCCAGTAAACAAAATAGTACGTAGGAGTAGTAAATTTCTTTTGCACCCATAATCCCACTTAGAACATTTTGTGTTGGTTTTTTAGACATGATAAAACAATACGCGTAATTTTCAAGAACACATATGTAGCAGTACGTCATGCTAGCCTCAACATATGTCCAGTCCGAGTCTCGACTAATCTGGCTTTGTGTGTATCATTTAGCACTGCAGATATAAGTCCACTTGTAGTTAATTAAATCATAGCTCTCCATGCATGTATATGCCTCTAACTATATATCTGTCTATAATGCATGGATTCACAGACCACGAGGCAACAAGGGAAAGAATGACGGAAAAGAAGAACTCAACAAGGCAAAGAATGACGGAAAAGAAGAAATCAACAATGCAAAGAACGACGGAAAAGAAGAAGCCGACAAGGCAAAGAATGGCGGAGAAGAAGAGGCAGAGAATGTCAGAAAAGAACAAGTCAACAAGGCTCGCGAGTTTATTCAGTTGCTTGCTGTACTTGCGTCGACCATCACTTATCAAGCTGGACTTGATCCACCAGGAGGCCTCTGGCTGGAGAGTGGGGAAGGACATACCGTTGGAGACTCGATACTCCTCACCACACACCCAATACGGTACAAGGCCTTCTTCTATTCCAACTCGGTGGCCTTCGTGGCGTCCTTGGTCATCATCGTCATGCTGCAGAGCGAGGCGCTAATTAGGCACCACATACTGGAGGCTGCCATGATACTAGACCTGTTCAGCCTCATGGGCGCATACGCCGCGGGGAGCTGCCGAGACACGAGCACCTCCGTCTACATCGTGGCCATTGCCGGCGCCGTCCTGATCTACGTGGTGATCCACATCGTCTTCTTCACGCTCGACCATAGAGATATGAAGGACGATGTGTTGGACAAGTACCGTGAGGTGTTGCTACTCCTGGCGATCTTGGCCGCGAGCATCACCTACCAAGCCGGGCTGACCCCGCCGGGCGGCTTCTGGGAGATGGATGACGAGCAGCATGGGCACCACGCCGGCTTCTCGGTCCTCCAGGACAAGTACCACCGCCGTTACAAGGCCTTCTTCTACTGCAACGCGGCGAGCTTCATGGCATCCGTGGCTCTCATCATCCTCCTCGTGAATCCCACCCTGTACAGGCCGGGCATACGGTGCTACGCCCTCTTCGTGTGCATGGTGGGGGGCATGTTCGGCCTCATGGGTGCCTACGCTGCGGGGAGCTCCCTGCACCTCCGAGCCTCCATCATCGTCTTGGTATTGGTTGCTATGGTGTTTGGTTTTGTAGTCTTTCTGGCACTGAGAGACTCCTACAACCGGAAGCAAAAGCAACCTGAACAAGGAGTTCATGTGGCCGACGATGCGGCCAAGGACAAGCAACCTGCACAAGGAGTGCAAGGAGATCCTGCGGCCGGCGATGTGGCCAAGGACCAAAAGAAACCTGCACCTGTGGCTGACAACAAGGCCATATACCTGATGCTGATAGGGATACTGGCTGCCAGTGTGACCTACCTGACCGGACTGAAACCGCCCGGCGGCCTGTGGAGGGACGACGACCATGGGCATTCCGCTGGCAGCCCGATCCTGTACGACATGGACAGGCGGCGGTACATGGTCTTCTTCTACAGCAACTCCACCTCGTTCATGGCTTCCATCATCGTCATCGTCGTCCTGCTGAGGCGGCTTCTGCAGAACAACAAAGGTCCGATTCATATTTCATTGGACACGGTGATGGTACTGGACATGCTCGCCCTCCTGGTAGCCTACGCCTCAGGCAGTGCACGGAAGTGGGGCACATCTAGGAACGTCATCCTGCTGCTCCTCCCCATAGTGATCTTCCTAGGGCTTCTATTCCGCTGCAAGAATAACGACCGTGACAAGCGAGGAGCCACTAAAACTCCGAACCCTGATGATCACCGCTCCACTCTCGCTACACCACACTGATCACCTGAATTTAATCATTTGCTTCCAGTTTCAATTGATGTACCACGTACAAGCCCCGTGTATCGCGTTCTCTCTCCCAAAATGTATTCTCTGCTTTCTACAAATGTATTGTATATTTCTGTATGAAGGATCTTCATACTAGTATGTTCCTAAATAAAATAATTGAGAGGCAAAAGAACCATTATATCTATTTTCAATCTTGCACGTAGTTGTGTTGAGCAGTTGAGTTGCAGAGTTCTATACTCCGAATACACATAATCAAACTCAAGTCACAAAAATAGCTTTGAATTTTGCCTCTCAGCTTGATATGATAACAATAATCAATAAAAGTTTCTGTTATCTGAATAAAGAAACGCAAGTAAAAGTAGGACATATGTAACGCCTGAATTAGGACTAGTTTCGGGAATTAAGATATAGTAGGAATACGTTTTATCAAAAAAAAAAAATAGAAGTTGGGATATTACACAGAGTGGCGTAGCCAGTATTACGAATTTAGGTGCACAGAGCTCTTCGGAACTCTGTCCCACAAAGTCATAATTTATCTTCATCTTTCAAGTCTCTGTCGAAGTGTGCAGTCCAAATTCCACACAAAATTGCAATCCAATTAATGATTCATTGTTTTACATTTACAAACAATAAATTGTACCAGGACACTACAAAAAAAAGAGCAAGAGAAAAGGGGGAAAACGCATAGGAGTACCTCTCTGTCTCCTAGGGTTAGCTTCTTCCCTGGAAGGGGGCAGGCGCAGCCTCACACGACGCGTGCCGCCACGCCGACCACCGGTGACCGGTCACAGCAGGGGCGGGCTACGGGAGTCTCCCGCTGCCGTGCGGCGACGTGGTCTTCCGGTCTAGCTTATCGCCTCGCCGGTCGTCCGTCGCCCCGTCGGCCTCAAACTCGTGTCTCTGAAAAGCGGCGGCGCTGTGGCTGGAGCTCCAGCCCAGTAGCCGAACATCTGGGGAGTTGCAGCCCAGCCGATGGGCTTTTCTGTTTTGTTTGGGTCAGCTCCTTAGTTAAATGGGCTCCATTGTGCATTTCGCATGTTAATCTTGCACTGGGAGGAAATATTTCCATATGTACCTTTTTTTTTGTTTCCATATGACACAATCCTACCATTCGTAAGGAAAAAAAAACCATGATCAAATTCTTCCAAAATACCGTTGAAAATCCTTTGAATCAAAGAGGCTCCAAGTAAGGAAAGGGGTCGAGCACTACAATAAGGATGCTGATTCTTCATGAACGATTTTGACAAAAAGTTTGCATAAAGAAGGTACAGTGTAGTGCCAAACAAGACACTTCCTTTCACTTATTCCGGTCTGCAGTCAAGCAGTGTAAAAATGTGGAACAAAGAATATGTTGGAAAATGCCCTAGAGGCAATAATAAATTAGTTATTATTATTATATTTCCTTGTTCATGATAATCGTTTATTATCCATGTTATAATTGTATTGATAGGAAACTCAGATACATGTGTGGGTACATAGACAACACCATGTCCCTAGTAAGCCTCTAGTTGACTAGCTCGTTGATCAATAGATGGTTACGGTTTCCTGACCATGGACATTGGATGTCGTTGATAACGGGATCACATCATTAGGAGAATGATGTGGTGGACAAGACCCAATCCTAAGCCTAGCACAAAGATCGTGTAGTTCGTATGCTAAAGCTTTTCTAATGTCAAGTATCATTTCCTTGGACCAAGAGATTGTGCAACTCTCGGATACCATAGGAATGCTTTGGGTGTACCAAACATCACAACGTAACTAGGTGGCTATAAAGGTGCACTACGGGTATCTCCGAAAGTGTCTGTTGGGTTGGCACGAATCGAGACTGAGATTCATCACTCCGTGTGACGGAGAGGTATCTCTGGGCCCACTCGGTAGGACATCATCATAATGTGCACAATGTGACCAAGGGGTTGATCACGGGATGATGTGTTACGGAACGAGTAAAGAGACTTGCCGGTAACGAGATTGAACAAGGTGTCGGAATACCGACGATCGAATCTCGGGCAAGTAATATACCGCCAGACAAAGGGAATTGAATATGTGATTGATTGAATCCTCGACATCATGGTTCATCCGATGAGATCATCGTGGAACATGTGGGAGCCAACATGGGTATCCAGATCCCGCTGTTGGTTATTGGCCGGAGAGTTGTCTCGGTCATGTCTGCATGGTTCCCGAACCCATAGGGTCTACACACTTAAGGTTCGATGACGCTAGGGTTATAGGGAATGTTTGTATGTGGTTACCGAATGTTGTTCGGAGTCCCGGATGAGATCCCGGACATCACGAGGAGTTCGGGAATGATCTGGAGGTAAAGATTTATATATGGGAAGTCCTGTTTTGGTCACCGAAAAAGTTTCGGGTGCTATCGGTAACGTACCGGGACCACCGGGAGGGTCCTGGGGGTCCACCAAGTGGGGCCACCGGCCCCAGAGGGCAGCATGGGCCAAGTGTGGGAGGGGACCAGCCCCAGGTGGGCTGGTGCGCCCCCCACCAGGGCCCAAGGCGCCTAGGGTTTGGGGAGGGGCGCCTCCACCTTACTTGGGGGGCAAGTTTCCCCCTCTCCCCCCCTTGGCCGCCACCCTAGATGGGTTTTGGGGCTGCCACACCCCTTGGGGTGGGAACCCTAGAGGGGGCGCAGCCCCCTCCCTCTCCCCTATATATAGTTTGGGGCTGCCAACACAAGAGTTTTGACCTCTCCCCGGCGCAGCCCTACCTCTCTCCCTCCTCGTCTCTCGCGGTGCTTGGCGAAGCCCTCCTGGAATACCATGCTCCTCCATCACCACCATGCCGTTGTGCTGCTGTTGGACGGAGTCTTCCCCAACCTCTCCCTCTCTCCTTGCTGGATCAAGGCATGGGAGACGTCACCGGGCTGCACGTGTGTTGAACGCGGAGGTGCCGTCCGTTCGGCACTAGGATCTCTGGTGATTTGGATCACGATGAGTACGACTCCTTCAACCCCGTTCTCTTGAACGCTTCCGCTTAGCGATCTACAAGGGTATGTAGATGCACTCTCCTTCCCCTCGTTGCTAGATTACTCCATAGATTGATCTTGGTGATGCATATAAATTTTTTGATTTCTGCTACGTTCCCCAACAGTGGCATCATGAGCTAGAACACAAGTTGTTGTGGGCGTTGATTTTGTTCAATATGCTTACTGTTACTAGTCCAATCTTGTTTCGACGGTATTGTGGGATGAAGTGGCCCGGACCGACCTTACACATACACTTACGCGAGACAGGTTCCACCGACTGACATGTACTTGTTGCATAAGGTGGCTAGCGGGTGCCAGTCTCTCCCACTTTAGTCGGATCGGATTCGATGAAAAGGGTCCTTATGAAGGGTAAATAGCAATTGACATATCATGTTGTGGTTTTTGCGTAGGTAAGAAACGTCCTTGCTACAAACCCATGGCAGCCACGTAAAACATGCAAACAACAATTAGAGGACGTCTAACTTGTTTTTGCAGAGTATGCTATGTGATGTGATATGGCCAAAAGAATGTGATGAATGATATGTGATGTATGAGATTGATCATGTTCTTGTAATAGGAATCACGACTTGCATGTCGATGAGTATGACAACCGGCAGGAGCCATAGGAGTTGTCTTCTTTATTGTATGACCCGCGTGTCAATGAACAACGCCATGTAATTACTTTACTATATTGCTAAACCGTTAGCCATAGTAGTAGAAGTAATAGTTGGCGAGACAACTTCATGGAGACATGATGATGGAGATCATGATGATGGAGATCATGGTGTCATGCCGGTGACGATGATGATCATGGAGCCCCGAAGATGGAGATCAAAAGGAGCAAAATGATATTGGCCATATCATGTCACTTTTTGATTGCATGTGATGTTTATCATGTTTATGCATCTTATTTGCTTAGAACGACGGTAGTAAATAAGATGACCCCTCATTAAAATTTCAAGAAAAGTGTTCCCCCTAACTGTGTACCATTGCGAAAGTTCGTTGTTTCGAAGCACCACGTGATGATCGGGTGTGATAGATTCTAACATTCACATACAACGGGTGTAAGCCAGATTTACACACGTGAAACACTTAGGTTGACTTGACGAGCCTAGCATGTACAGACATGGCCTCGGAACACAAGAGACCGAAAGGTCGAGCATGAGTCGTATGGTAGATACGATCAACATGAAGATGTTCACCGATGATGACTAGTCCGTCTCACGTGATGATCGGACACGGCCTAGTTGACTCGAATCATGTAATCACTTAGATGACTAGAGGGATGTCTATCTGAGTGGGAGTTCATAAGATGGACTTAATTATCCTGAACATAGTCAAAAGGTTTTTGCAAATTACGTCGTAGCTCGCGCTTTAGTTCTACTGTTTTAGATATGTTCCTAGAGAAAATTTAGTTGAAAGTTGATAGTAGAAATTATGCGGACTAGGTCCGTAAACTGAGGATTGTCCTCATTGCTTCGTAGAAGGCTTATGTCCTTAATGCACCGTTCGGTGTGCTGAACCTCGAACGTCGTCTGTGGATGTTGCGAACATCTGACACACACGTTTTGATAACTACGTGATAGTTCAGTAATGTTAAACAATTTAGAGTTGAGGCACCGAAGACGATTTCAAAACGTCGTGAAACATATGAGATGTTTCGAGGGCTGAAATTGGGATTTCAGGCTCATGCCCACGTCAAGAGGTATACGACCTCCGACGAGTTTCTTAGCCTGCAACTAAGGGAGAAAAGCTCAATCGTTGAGCTTGTGCTCAGATTGTCTGAGTACAACAATCACTTGAATCAAGTGGGAGCTGATCTTCCAGATGAGATAGTGATGTTTCTCCAAAGTCATTGCCACCAAGCTGCTAGAGCTTCGTGATGAACTATAACATATCAGGGATAGATATGATGATCCTTGAAATATTCGCGATGTTTGACACCGCGAAAGTAGAAATCAAGAAGGAGCATCAATTGTTGATGGTTAGTGAAACCACTAGTTTCAAGAAGGGCAAGGGCAAGAAGGGATACTTCATGAAATGGTAAATCAGTTGCTGCTCTAGTGAAGAAACCCAAAGTTTGAACCCACCCGAGACTAAGTGCTTCTGTAATGAGGGGAACAGTCATTGAAGTAGAACTACCCTAGATACTTGGTAGATGAGAAGGCTGGCAAGGTCGATAGAAGTATATTGGATATACATTTTGTTAATGTGTACTTTACTAGTACTCCTAGTAGCACCAGGGTATTAGATACCGGTTCGGTTGCTAAGTGTTAGTAACTCGAAATAAAAGCTATGGAATAAACGAAGACTAGCTAAAGGTGAGCTGACGATATGTGTTGGAAGTGTTTCCAAGGTTGATGTGATCAAGCATCGCACGCTCCCTCTACCATCGAGATTGGTGTTAAACCTAAATAATTGTTATTTGGTGTTTGCGTTGAGCATAGACATGATTGGATTATGTCTATCGCAATACGGTTATTCATTTAAGGAGAATAATGGTTACTCTGTTTATTTGAATAATACCTTCAATGGTCTTGCACCTAAAATGAATGGTTTATTGAATCTCGATCGTAGTGATACACATGTTCATGCCAAAAGATATAAGATAGTAATGATAGTACCACCTACTTGTGGCACTGCCATGTAAGTCGTATTGGTATAAAACGCATGACGAAGCTCCATGTTGATGGATCTTTGGACTCACTCGTTTTTGAAAAGTTTGAGACATGCGAGCCATGTCTATTGGTGTATATGCATGAAGAAACTCCACGCAAATGGACCATTTGGACTCACTTGATTTTGAATCACTTGAGACATGCAAATCATACCACATGGGCAAGATGACTGAAAGCCTCGTTTTCAGTAAAATGGAACAAGAAAGCAACTTGTTGGAAGTAATACATTTTGATGTGTGCAGTCCAATGAGTGCTGAGGCACGCATTGGATATCGTTATGTTCTTACTTCACGGATGATTTGAGTAGATACTGAGTATATTTACTTGATGAAACACAAGTCTGAATTATTGAATGGTTCAAGTAATTTTAGAGTGAAGTTGAAGATCATCATGACAAGAGGATAAAATGTCTATGATATGATCATAGAGATGAGTATCTGAGTTACGAGCTTTGGCACGCAATTAAGACATTGTGGAAATTGTTTCACAATTAATACCGCCTGGAACACCATAGTGTGATGGTGTGTCCGAACATCATAGTTGCACCCTATTGGATATGGTGCATACCATGATGTCTCTTATCGAATTACCACTATCATTCATGGGTTAGGCATTAGAGACAACCGCACTCACTTTAATAGGGCACCACGTAATTCCGTTAAGACGACACCGTTTGAACAATGGTTTGGAGAAACCTAAGTTGTCGTTTCTTAAAAGTTTGGGGCTGCGACGCTTATGTGAAAAAGTTTCAGGTTGATAAGCTCGAACCAAAGCGGATAAAATGCATCTTCATAGGACACCCAAAACAGTTGGGTATACCTCCTAATTCAGATCCGAAAGCAATAGGGATGGTTTCTTGAATCTGGTCCTTTCTCGAGAAAAGTTTCTCTTGAAAGAATTGAGTGGGAGGATGGTGGAGACTTGATGAGGTTCTTGATGAGGTTATTGAACCGTCACTTCAACTAGTGTGTAGCAGGGCACAGGAAGTTGTTCCTGTGGCGTCTACACCAATTGAAGTAGAAGCTTATGATAGTGATCATGAAGTTTCGGATCAAGTCACTGCCGTAGCTCGTAGGGTGACAAGGATGCGTACTACTTCAGAATGGTACAATAATCCTGTCTTGAAGGTCATGTTGCTAGACAACAATGAACCTACGAGCTATGGAGAAGCGATGGTGGGCCCATATTCCGGCAAATGGTTAGAATCCATGAAATCTGAGATAGGATCCATGTATCAGAACAAAGCATGGACTTTTGTGGACTTGCCCGATGATCGGCAAGCCATTGAGATAAATGGATCTTTAAGAAGAAGATGGATGTGGACGGTACTGTCACCGTCTATGAAGCTCGACTTGTGGAGAAGAGTTTTTCACAAGTTCAAGGAAGTTGACTACGATGAGATTTTCTCATCCGTAGCGATGCTTAAGTCCGAAGGAATCATGTTAGCATTAGCTGCATTTATGAAATCTGGCAGATGGATGTCAAAACGAGTTTCCTTACCAGTTTTCATAAGGAAAGGTTGTATGTGATACAATCAGAAAGGTTTTGTCGATCCTAAGGATGCTAAAAGGTATGCTAGCTCTAGCGATCCTTCCATGGACTGGAGTAAGCATCTCGGAGTTGGAATATACACTTTGATGAGATGATCAAAGATTTTGGGTTTATACAAAGTTTACGAGACTTGTATTTCCAAAGAAGTGAGTGGGAGCACTATAGAATTTCTGATGAGTATATGTTGTTGACATATTGTTGATCAGAAATGATGTAGAGTTTCTGGAAAGCATATAGGGTTATTTGAAAAGTGTTTTTCAAGGAAAACCTGGATTAAGCTACTTGAACATTGAGCATCAAGATCTATAGGGATAGATAAAAAATGCTTAATGGTACTTTCAAATGAGCATATACCTTGACATGATCTTGAAGGTGTTCAAGATGGATCAGTCAAAGAAGGAGTTCTTGCTTGAGATGTAAGGTATGAAGTAAAGACTTAAAGCTCGACCACGGCAGAAGAAAAGAGAGAAAGGACGAAGGTCGTCCCCTATGCTTTAGACGTAGGCTCTACAGTATGCTATGCTGTGTACCGCACCTGATGTGTGCCTTGCTACATACCTGGCAAGAGGGTACAAAGGTGATCAAGGAGTGGATCACCAGATAGCGGTCAAAGTTATCCTTAGAGGAATAAGGATATGTTTCTCGGTTATGGAGATGATAAAGAGTTCGACGTAAAGGGTTACGTCGATGCAAGCTTTAACACCTATCTGAATGACTCTGAGTAGCAAACCGGATACGTATAGTGGAGCGACCATTTGGAATAGCTCCAAGTGGAGAGTGGAAGCAGAATTTACAATATGACCTAGAGATTTGCAAAGTACATACGGATCTGAATGTTGCAGACCCGTTGACTAAAACCTCTCTCACAAGCAAAACATGATCAAACCCCATAACTCATTGAGTCTTTATCACATGATGATGTGAACTAGTTTAGTGACACTAGTAAACTCTTTGGATGTTGGTCACATGGCGATGTGACCTGTCAGTGTTAATCACATGGCAATGTGAACTAGATTATTGACTCCAGTGCAAGTGGGAGACTGTTGGAAATATGCCCTAGAGGCAATAATAAATTAGTTATTATTACTATATTTCCTTGTTCATGATAATCGTTTATTATCCATGCTATAATTGTATTGATAGGAACCTCAGATACATGTGTGGGTACATAGACAACACCATGTCCCTAGTAAGCCTCTAGTTGACTAGCTCGTTGATCAATAGATGGTTACGGTTTCCAGACCATGGACATTGGATGTCGTTGATAATGGGATCACATCATTAGGAGAATGATGTGATGGACAAGACCCAATCCTAAGCCTAGCACAAAGATCATGTAGTTCGTATGCTAAAGCTTTTCTAATGTCAAGTATCATTTCCTTAGACCATGAGATTGTGCAACTCCCGGATACCGTAGGAATGCTTTGGGTGTACCAAACGTCACAACGTAACTGGGTGGCTATAAAGGTGCACTACGGGTATCTCCGAAAGTGTCTGTTGGGTTGGCACGAATCGAGACTGGGATTTGTCACTCTGTGTGACAGAGAGGTATCTCTGGGCCCACTCGGTAGGACATCATCATAATGTGCACAATGTGACCAAGGGGTTGATCACGGGATGATGTGTTACGGAACGAGTAAAGAGACTTGCCGGTAATGAGATTGAACAAGGTATCGGAATACTGACGATCGAATCTCGGGCAAGTAATATACCGCTAGACAAAGGGAATTGAATACGGGATTGATTGAATCCTCGACATCGTGGTTCATCCGATGAGATCATCGTGGAACATGTGGGAGCCAACATGGGTATCCAGATCCCGCTATTGGTTATTCGCCGGAGAGTTGTCTCGGTCATGTCTGCATGGTTCCCGAACCCGTAGGGTCTACACACTTAAGGTTCGATGACGCTAGGGTTATAGGGAATGTTTGTATGTGGTTACCGAATGTTGTTCGGAGTCCCGGATGAGATCCCGGACGTCACTAGTAGTTCCGCAATGATCCGGAGGTAAAGATTTATATATGGGAAGTCCTGTTTTGGTCACCGGAAAAGTTTCGGGTGCTATCGATAACGTACCGGGACCACCGAGAGGGTCCCGGGGGTCCACCAAGTGGGGCCACCGGCCCCAGAGGGAAGCATGGGCCAAGTGTGGGAGGGGACCAGCCCTAGGTGGGCTGGTGCGGCCCCCCCACCAGGGTCCAAGGCGCCTAGGGTTTGGGGAGGGGGGGCCTCCACCTTACTTGGGGGCCAAGTTTCCCCCTCTCCCCCCTTGGCCGCCACCCTAGATGGGTTTTGGGGCTGCCGCACCCCTTGGGGTGGGAACCCTAGAGGGGGCGCAGCCCCCTCTCTCTCCCCTATATATAGTTGAGGTCTTTGGGGCTGCCAACACAAGAGTTTTGACCTCTCCCCGGCGCAGCCCTACCTCTCTCCCTCCTCGTCTCTCGCGGTGCTTGGCGAAGCCCTGCTGGAATACCATGCTCCTCCATCACCATCATGCCGTTGTGCTGCTGCTGGACGGAGTCTTCCCCAACCTCTCCCTCTCTCCTTGCTGGATCAAGGCATGGGAGACGTCACCGGGCTGCATGTGTGTTGAACGCGGAGGTGCCATCCGTTCGGCACTAGGATCTCCGGTGATTTGGATCATGATGAGTACGACTCCTTCAACCCCGTTCTCTTGAACGCTTCCGCTTAGCGATCTACAAGGGTATGTAGATGAACTCTCCTTCCCCTCGTTGCTAGATTACTCCATAGATTGATCTTGGTGATGCGTAGAATTTTTTTGATTTCTTCTACGTTGCCTAACAGAATATGATGTGTAAATCTGACTTTGAAAGGTATATTGGGAACGACAAATACATTTTGGGTCTAAACCTAACTTCCTGATACTGTAAAAGTAGAATGTGGTGCAACTCTGGACGACATATATATCTTCGAGATTTGTAATTTCCGAACATTCTGGAATTGACAAAAGATCTGAATGAGCCCGTAGCCGTCCGATCTGCATCTGTCGTCGTGAGTGGATATCGTCGTTGCATCTCAGCGTCGCTCGCGCGAGGGAGTTATACCGCGCCTCTTTCTCCCTCTGGCAAGTGGCCCCGCCCGCCGCAGGTTCCTCCAATCGGCAGTTCTCTCGCCCACGATCCCCTCTCTTCTTCTCCCGAACTGCAACGGCTCTCGCTCCACTCCGCCCCACTCCTCCCACTCCGCCATTACTTCTCCTCTTCCTCTTCCTCCAAGCGATTCGACTCCAAATCGTCGAGTTTCTGCAGATATCACGCGGACGGGCGCTGGTTGCTTCCGCGGCGGTTGGCGGCGACTTGTCCCGGTGAGATTTCCTTCCCCCATTGTGTTTCCATCATTGGGTAAAGCCGGGGGTTCCGCGGGTGAGAGAGAAGACCGATTTTGACGGTGGGTGCTTTGTATGAGTCTGATCCGCGCGTGGTTCCTTCCATTTTTTATGAATTTTTGGAATGTGTATGTGAACTCTGTATCCAATCCCCTCCGTGATGTGTTTCAGATGCAGATCTATGCTGTTGTATTGCATGAGGTGTGACTTGTTTAGATTCATATTGCAGCTATAAATTGTGGTCGGTGCACATCTATCAGGATTCGTTCACTAAAGTTACCACCGGAATTGTTATGTGTTACCACGAAATTCATGCTAGGTCACATGCTTCAGATACAACTTATTACGTAATGTTTTTTTCAAGTCCTTTTTTGCTTATCATTACCACTGATTTTTGTTAGCGGTTACCCTGCAACCCCTCTGTGGTCCACTTGTTTTATATCTAGCATTCTGTTTGATTTTTGCCATGTGTTATTACTTCAAACTAGCACTTGAATGTTAAGTTGTTGCCATTTTAATTACTCTGCATCCGTACCTCTGTTTTGTGCGTGTAATATGTCAAATTGTTCGCCTCGACGAGTACATCATTTCATTCCATTGCATCATATTCATTTGAGGTCATCTTGATGCCTGAATCATCATTGTAAGAGTGCTTGATAATGTTTTCTGCTGTCTGTTATCAGAACGAGCTCTTTTGTCATTTTTGCCATGATTGATGTGTGCATCCTATGAGGTTGATGTCTACATGTGTTTTGATCTATGATATGTCTTATTTACAGTGGTGTATGCCATGCATTTTTGTGATCAATGTGGTGACTAGCACAAGCATGCAAACTAGGCATCGTGATGTTGCTGATTTTAGTCCATGTTCTGCTGTTATTTTGATGCCATGTAAACTTGATGCTACAGAGAGATCCATGCATATTTTGAGATACTTCAGTAAGGATGTTTTGAACATTAGGTTATTGTCTATCCATTCATGCCCTTTGTTGCAATTATGGAGTAGCCGAGCATATCATTTTCGTGCTCTACTTTTGCTTAAAAATGTTTCCTGGCAGATTGTTTACATGTTATTCAATTTGGCCAAGCTTGTTGTAGTTGATCCTTGCATGCTATGGACTTGTTCTTGCCTTGATTTGTTTCACAAACATGTCTTCTTGATGATGCTATGCTTATCTTGTCATGCAATGATTTGTGGTGAGTGAATCGAGCTTGTTAAGTAGGGTACATGATGTTGCTGTTTTGCTAGGTTGAATCTATTATTTCGTGATGCGATGTAAACATGTTGCTACTAATCATTCTATTCATAATCTGGAGATGCCCACTAAATATGTTTTGATCTACATGTCATCCTATATCTATACATGCCCCTGGTTGCATTTATAGCTTGCTGTAGATTATTCATATCTTGCTCCAAAGTTGCTTCATAATGTTGCTGTCAGCCTGTTTACATTAAGTTCAGTTGTTTCCATGTGTTTTCCTAGTGTTCCATGCACCCTATGACCTTGCTATTGCCATGCTTAGCTTCAAAAATATGTCTTATTACTGTTGGTTGCCTTGACATGCCATGTATTGCTCTGTAGTGAGTTGCACAAGCTCATAAACATGCCTTCATAATTCTGTTTCTGCCATGTATGAATCTGTAATATAACTTGCCATGTTTACATGAGTGCCATCATATTTTCTGATCCTTTTTGGCTCATGGTCAGTAAGGGACTTTTGATCTATGCATTTAGTAGATTCATGCCATGCCTTTGTTTGCCATGATAAGTTCCTGTAACATGTTGTTTGATAGCTCTGAACATTGCATCATGATGTTATTTTCTGCAAAGTCTGAAATTGTGATAACTTGCAATCCTTCCATGTGTGTTTGAGCATGTTCTAGTGATTTCTAGAGATAGCTCAGTGTTCATGTTTTGTAATGCTTTACCTGTACATCATGCCCATGTCTTCTGTTTTCATGTTGAGACGCTGTAGCTTGTTGTTTTGATGCTTGCAATATGCCTAGTTGCTGTTTTGGACAGCTTGTCCTTTAAACTTGTTGAGTGTGTGTGTTGAACCGTTGCTCCGTTTTGAGTGTGCTCTATATGGAACTTGCTTAGAATTTCATGTAGTTTCATATTATCATGTTGCATCCATGTTTTGAGAGTGTTTGCTTGATATTTGGGTGCATTTTGCATCTATGCCATGTTTAATCTTGTTTTGCTCATATCTTCTAGTCCGTAGTTCCGAACTAAATGAACTTTATATGTAACTTGACTAGAATCTCGTGTAGATCATCTTTGTGCATCTTAACTTGCTGTTTAACAACTTGAACATAAGGTTTAATCAGATCTGGAACAATTTCGAAATTTGCATATGAGGACTTACCAGAATTGTTATATGTTGTTCCCGGCCTCATTTAATCTTGCTTTGATATGTTGCTCTTGTTTGCATCATCTCTTGCCATGAGTAGCTTCATGTAGATTTGTCATGCATCATGCTTGTCGTGCATCATGTCTTGTTCATGTGTGGTGTGTTTACCATGTTGTGTGCTTCTTTTCGATAGTTCCTGTTTCGTTGCGATCGTGAGGATTCGTTCGTCTACGGTTGGTTCGGCTACATCCGTTCATCTTCTTCATGGACCCGTTCTTCTTCCTTGCGGGATTTCAGGCAAGATGACCGCTACCCTGGATCTCACTACTATCATTGCTATGCTAGTTCCTTCGTTCTATCGCTATGCTACGTTACCTATCTTTTGCTCATCAAGCCTCCCATATTGCCATGAACCTCTAACCTTTGACACCTTTCTTATGCAAACCGTTGCTTGGCTATGTTACCGCTTTGCTCAGCCCCTCTTATAGCGTTGCTAGTTGCAGGTGAAGTTGAAGTTTTCTCCATGGTGGACAGGATTTTGGTTGGGATATCACAATATCTCTTATATTATTAATGCATCTATATACTTGGTAAAGGGTGGAAGACTCGGCCTTTTGCCTAGTGTTTTGTTCCACTCTTGCCGCCCTAGTTTCCGTCATACCGGTGTTATGTTCCCGGATTTTGCGTTCCTTACGCGGTCGGGTGATTTATGGGACCCCCTTGACAGTTCGCTTTGAATAAAACTCCTTCAGCAAGGCCCAACCTTGGTTTTACCATTTGCCTCACCACCACCTATCCCTTTCCCTTGGGTCGGCCAACCCGAGGGTCATCTTTATTTTAGCCCCCCCCCCGGGCCAGTGCTTGTCTAAGTGTTGGTCCGAAACGAGCGATGTCCGGCGCCCCCTGGGCAACCAGGGTCTATGCCAACCCGACATCTTGCTCATCCGGTGTGCCTTGAGGACGAGATATGTGCAGCTCCTATCGGGATTTGTCGGCGCATCGGGCGGCTTTGCTGGTCTTGTTTTACCATTGTCAAAATGTCTTGTAAACCGGGATTCCGAGTCTGATCGGGTCTTCCTGGGAGAAGGTCTATTCCTTCGTTGATCGCGAGAGCTTGTCATGGGCTAAGTTGGGACACCCCTGCAGGGTATAATCTTTCGAAAGCCATGCCTGCGGTTATAGGCAGATGGGAATTTGTTAATGTCCGATTGTAGATAACTTGACACCAGATCCGAATTAAAACGCATCAACCGTGTGTGTAGCCGTGATGGTCTCTTTTCGGCGGAGTCCGGGAAGTGAACATGGTCTCTGGGTTATGATTGACGTAAGTAGGAGTTCAGGATCACTTCTTGATCATTGCTAGCTTCACGACCGTTCCTTTTGCTCTCTTCTCGCTCTTATTTGCGTATGCTAGCCACCACATATTGCTTAGTCGCTGCTGCAACCTCACCACTTTACCCCTTCCTTTCCCTTTAAGCTTTGCTAGTCTTGATACCCATGGTAATGGGATTGCTGAGTCCTCGTGGCTCACAGATTACTACAACAACAGCTGCAGGTACAGGTTTCGTGATGATCATGACGCGAGAGTGATGCTTGCTTGCGTTGAGTTCTTCTTTTGCTTCTTCTTTGATCAGGGTATAGGTTCCAGGTCGGCAGCCTGAGCTAGTAGGGTGGATGTCGTTTGAGTTTCTGTTTGTGTTTCATCCGTAGTCGGATGATGCTCTTATGTATTGTGATGTTGTATTCGTGTGGCATTGTATGCCTTATGTATGTATCCCCATCTATTATGTAATGTTGATGTAATGATATCCACCTTGCAAAAACGTTTCAATATGCGGGTCTATCATTGGTGGGACCTTCGTGTTCCTTTTGGATAGGGTCGCATATTGGGCGTGACAAGTTGGTATCAGAGCCTCGACCGACCCTAGGAGCCCCCTTGATTGATCGTGTAGTTTGGCCGTTGTTGAGTCTAGAAAAAAATTGTTTTCGGAGTCTAGTTATATCGGAGAGTAGGAATTCTTTTTACTCCTCAGCCCCTTTGTCGTTCTGGTGAGGAATCTTGACGTAGGTGTTTTGAATTATTCCTCTTCCCCTTCAAATTTTTCTTTAGGATCACGCAGTTGGTTTTTCGATCGTTGGCTCTCAGCTCTTTTCATCCGGTGCATTTCTCATCAAGTCGACTCGAGCCGCTTCATCTTTGAGTTCAATCCTTAGTTGTTTTATTTTCCCACCCGCCCTCCCTTCTTCTTCTCAAAACCGGAGTCCGTAATCGAGTATCCATCCTACTCGTGTGAAGCCTTTGCTTTCTTTCAACCGGTGTTTCCTCTTCAAGATATTCGTCGTTTCCCCTTCCAAGTTGCCTTTGTTTTTCCCGCCCTCCCACCCTCTTCTTCCCGGAGCCTGAGTCTATTTCGAGCATCAATTTCATTCGTACGGAGGTTCTTCAGTCTTCCCTCAATTGTTTCAACCGGTGAATTCTTGTCTTGTTCGACATTCTTTTCCGGTGGACTTAATTCAAGTTTTTCGGTAGTGATTATATTCTTTCCCTCAGCTCAAGTGTTTTCCCTGCTCGTTTGCCTCCCGCCAGATTGTCATTCCGGAGTGTTCAAGACATCTCAGGAGATTCGTCTGTGTTTGAATTGATTCGAGGTTGTCACCTCATTCAAATATTTCAATTGTTCCGGTGCATCATCTATCTCTTCAACAGTCCTTTTCAACGGTGTTATCTCTTCAGTGCGCCCTAACCCACAGGTCTTTTTCCAGGATCTTACCTGACTCTTCTAATTTCCCAGAACTATTCTCAAATCCTTTCCGAAGTCTGACGTAAGAATGAATTTCATCAGCCAGATGCCATCTCCAAGATCGCTTTCAAATTCTTTTCATCTCGGGTTCTACCTTTCCTCTTTTTCATTATTCCGGAGTTTCTCAACAATTTCGATGGTGTTTCTCGTCGTCTTTATCAGCTTTGAAGATCGCAGAAGAGTTTTCCTCTAAATCTTGCCCGTTCTCTCGAAGATTCGTGGTTCTAGCTTCATATCATCCTCTCAAATTATTTCAGTTTGTCAGATATTCGTTCTTACCCATCCGTAGTATTTCAGAAGTTGTTCTCCCGTTTCTTTTCACCGGAGGCCATCATTCCAGTTATCGTTCTGTACTTATCCCGGTGCTTCGCTCAAATATTCTTTAATCAGCTTGTTATCTCTTTGTTGTTTTGCATCTAAATCCCCTCGAGCATAATTGTTCTTCTAAGTCTTCCCGTTGATTCATTCTCTTTCATCAGTCATTTTCGAATTCTTACGGTGGTTCCTTCAGACTCCATTTCCTTTGTTATCATATTAATTCATTCGTTCTTTCAATCCTACCGGTGGTTCATGAAGACCTTCTCAAGTTTGCGACATGTCACTTCTCAATCCTTTTCAAGAAGAATAAGTAGTATGCAAAAATCCATTGTTTGTCATCAATTTAATTTGATGAAGGATAAGCATATAATAAATCTTATTCTTATTTCATCCAAGTCAAGTAATCCCTTCCTTCGGAGTTTATTCTTGATGAATAAATTCTAGTTCCAAGTGTTTTTCATCTTTTCTTTTCTGGAGTTCAAATTTCCTCGGTCATTTCGTCGGATCCTTCATCTAAATCATCGCAAGGCTCATCTTATTCTTTCTTCCTTCAATTTTATCTCATCATCCTTTTGTCACCGGAGTTCTTCATGGTGGTTCTTCATGATTTAATTCACTCTTCAAGTGTTCATCAAGATTCTTGTCGGTGGAGTTCAAGTATCTTTCCTTCTTGCCTTTCGAAGTGCAATTAATTCTTCATTTTCTTTTGAAAAGTGGAGTTTTGCATTCCTTCGTTCTTCTCAGCTATTCAATCATTTCCGTTTGTGGTCGGTTATCACCTTATGATTTTGAGATGTTATCCGTAACTCCATATCAAGCTTATTCCTTTCGTTGTTGATTTTCTCAACAACTCCGTTCAATCCTTCCTTCTAAGTTCTTTTCATTAAACTCTTTCAATTCTTCCGGAGGCTTTGCGTTTTTCATCTCATCAAGTGTCATTCTATCTTGTGAAGTTCATGTTCTATTCCTTCCATTTCAGCCAGAGTGCTGCCTAAATTCTTTCAGTCTTATTTGTTTCTTATCTTGTTCTAACCGGAGTGGGTTCATACTCTATCTGATTCCGTGAGCTTTCGATTCTCGTCATTCTCGTCATTCCTCTCTTCTTCTCGAGTGCTCTCGATTCTTCGCTTCTTCTCTTGAGTTCTTGTTTCACCTCATCCCTTTTCCCTTCCGTCTCAGTCCTAAGATCTCGGGACGAGATCTCTTATTAGTGGAGGAGTGTTGTAACGCCCCGGATTCGATGCGCCAGGTGTCTGCCAGTTATTCGCCATCATTGCCATGTCATTTGCTTGCGTGTTGCATTTTATCATGTCAACATGTGCATTGCATTGCATACGTGTTCGTCTCATGCATCCGAGCATTTTCCCCATTATCCGTTTTGCAATCCGGCGTTCCTATGTCCTCCGGTGTTCCCCTTTCGTCTCTCGTTGTGAGCGGGTGTTAAACGTTCTCGGAATGGACTGAGGCTTGTCAAGTGGCCTTGGTATAGCACCGGTAGCCCGCCTGTCAAGTTTCATGCCATTTGGAGGTCGTTTGGTACTCCAACGATTAACCGGGTAACTGTAAAGCCCCTTTCTCTTTGCAGCCCAACACCCCTTCCAAAGTGGCCCAAAACCCATCTAACTCCCCTCCATGCTCTCGGTCGTTCGATCACGATCGCGTGGCCGAAAAATGCTCCTCATTTGGACCCTCCTAACTCCCTCTACCTATAAATATGCCCCCTCCCCCGAAATTCCGGATCATTTCCCCCCTAACCCTAGCTGATTCGTCCCCGCCGCCACCGGACACGTCCGGCCGCAGCCGGACATGTCCGGGTCACCCCGCCGCCGCCACGTGGCGCGCCGCCATTCGCCGAGCCCCGCACCCACTTCCCCGCGCCGCCGCGGCCCGCGGAGCCCATCCAGGGCCCG